>NW_026251325.1:10000-12500 GCF_024521655.1 Durotheca rogersii
ACTTGAGGGTAGGTCCAACTTGAGGGTAAGTTCAGGGTAGGTCCAACTTGAGGGTAGGTCGCAAACCTTTATAAACCCAACGGCGGCAGTCTCCTGTTATCTGTGCCAAATACGTTCTAAATTTGGCTGTGGTGGACGCTCCTTACCTGTTTTACCCCCCTTGGACTTTTTCGGAACGACACCAATTTGGTGCCCTACCCGTGTGACCCGTGTCGACAACCTACCTGGGGTCGGTAGGTATATGAGAAGGCGGGTGGTTTGCTCAGTTCAGTGCAGCCACTGCGCGCTCCACCTACTAGCGGCCCTAGTAGGTGCGAGGTTTAGCAATGGGTTGCCGCTGGCTTTAGTGGGAGGTTACTGCTGGATGGGTGCTGCCCTTGGGGCGTGGGGACAACTGGGTGTTGGACAGCTTTTAATAGACTGCTGCTGCTTCTATTAAGTTACAGTGGTCTTTTTAAGTGATCTAGCGCCTGGTTAGTCCTCGCTTTAGAGGGCATTAGGGTCTCCTTGTAACCTCTTTCTTAGTAAGGAAAGTGAACAAGTGAACTTCCCTAACGTTGCTGCGGCACCTTTTAGTAGTAAGCGCCCCTGCTGTGTGTGAATAGATAAGTCGTCTCAGGGCCTCCTAGCGCCGGTTAACGTCTCTAACAACCCTCTTTTAGAAGGTTGTTTCAGCGTTTAATCGCCTATCCCCTGTAGCATGTTAGGGCATTCTAGTAGCTGTCTTCTTTTAAGAGCTGGCGAACTCCCCTAACGCGGTACGACCGGGATCTTATAGCAGGCTACTATTGCCTCGGCCGCTCATAAAAACCCTATTTGCCCTTATATAATAGTGATTCTATAGGTTCTCCTATACTTCTCAGTAAAATGCTGCTAGAGTTGTAAGGTGACCTATAGCGCTGTTATATAGGGTAAATAGGTAGCTGCTTTTCAGATAGCCTTTAGTAGGTTACGGGTACCTTTTTAGGTATATAGTGACCTTCTTTAGGCAGTTCGATATGTGGCTTCTACGTAGTCTTAGCAGGCGTTAGGGCTAGCGTTTAAAGGGGCCTCCTAGTAACCTACCTTCTAGTAAGGAGAGTGAACTCCCCCTACGTATAGAGCCTGCGGCACTTTACGACTAGTAAGCGTACTCGTTAGTACACTGATGAGATACGTTGTCCCAGGGCCTACTAGCGCTGGTCGACGTTTCTAACGCCCTCTCTTAGGAGGTTGTTTTAGCGTTCGATCGCCTATCCCCTGCGGCGCGTTAGGGCCTCCTAGTAACGGTCTTTCCTCTGAAGGATAGTGAAACTTCCCTAGCGTAGGTGCGACGGATCTTGCGACGGGTCCTTACTTTCTATTATTTCTTTCTCGTACTAGCGTAACGGTCGTTTTGCGGGTCTCCCTGACTGCCCTAGCTACTAGTAGCGCGAGGTCACAGGGGGGTTCGTAGCGTCGTTAGCCTTTCTTAAGATGCTAAGGCTTCAGCGTTTTCGCTAAGCCGGCGCTAGAGCTTAGGAAGTCCAGTTGCCGTTAGGCGTTTCTTTCGACTTAATAGCGGCTGGTTAGGGTTCTGTGGTTAGAGGGGGCCAGGCGGCTAGCCTGCTCGGCTCTCGCTCTCTGCAAAGCGTCGGGAGATACCTGCCCGTTGGGTTTTGCCTTTTAGTGGTACCCGCCGGGAGCGTAGGTCTCCTCTCGAGGCCTGTAAGCCCTACCTCCTGCCTTCTATCTGCGGGGCTTTGGAGCGTAGGGCAGACCTAGCGCCTTGGGGAATATAGAGGGGTAAAGCGGAACGCGACTCTAGCGGCAGGGGAGCCTCTCGCTCCTCGCTGCCGAAGTCGTTCGACCTACCTTTAGCGGTGGCAACCGGTACTAATTCTTCCGCGCTGCGAAGCGCGGTTGGCCAACCCCGGCGCACGATAGTTACCTGGTTGATTCTGCCTAGTAGTCATATGCTTGTCTCAAAGATTAAGCCATGCATGTCTAAGTATAAGCAATTATACAGCGAAACTGCGAACGGCTCATTAAATTAAGTTATCGTTTATTTGATAACATCTTTACTACTTGGATAACCGTGGTAATTCTAGAGCTAATATATGCTAAAAATCCCGACTTACGGAGGGATGTATTTATTAGATTTAAAACCAATGCCCTTCGGGGCTCTCTGGTAATTCATAATAACTTATCGGATCGCACGGCCTTACGCCGGCGATAGGTGCATTTAAATTTCTGCCCTATTAACTTTCGATGGCAGGGTCTTGGCCTGCTATGGTCGCAACGGGTAACGGAGGGTTAGGGCTCGACCCCGGAGAAGGAGCCTGAAGAAACGGCTACTATATCTAAGGAAGGCAGCAGGCGCGTAAATTACCTAATCCCGATACGGGGAGGTACGTTATTTCTTTTCTTTTTATTACCCCCCCCCCCGACGCTTCGGGCGCTAATTCGTTCTATAGGTAGTGACGATAAATACTGAATACAGGGCTCTTTTGGGTCTTATAATTGAAATGAGTATAATTTA
>NW_026251326.1:0-39107 GCF_024521655.1 Durotheca rogersii
CGTAAAGTAATAAAGCTAATCGGTACTAAAGTTAAAGTCGGTACTACTTATTTCCCGTAATCCTAGGGTATAATCGAGGTTAGGTATAAAGTAATTCGCGAAGGCCTTATAAAAGGTATAAACGGTAGCGATCGGGGATAAACGAACCTATTAAGGATAATTATATAAGTAAATAAAACTTCGACGCGCTTATACGGAATGTCGTTATACGAATTAATATATAAGCGTAAGGCTATTATTCCTATAGAAACCGTTATCTTAACCTAGCGTATTATAAACTAAAAGAATATCTCGGACCGAGAATCGCTTTTAGTTATACGCGTACGATTAATCGAAAGACGCTAGGAAGATATATTAACCGTAGCTAAGGTTTTAGCGGCTAAATATAAAGAAGTTATCCGGTACTAGGACGAAAAAAACGCTTACCGGATACGAAAAGAGCCCCTAAAAGCCGACGATCTCGTACTATTATACGATACGCTACGATATATAAATAAATCGATAGCCGTAAAACTAAAGTACTACTAAAAGAAACCGTACTTAATCGCCGAAGATTTAGGCTATAATCGTTATAAGCTTAAAGAACCGAATAAAGTTACGTTATTATACCCGGTTTTAGGCCATAGATTACGGAAATTCATTTAAGATATTAACGGATTTTAAGAACTAAAGAACCCGGAGGAGGACGAATAAACTATACGCTTACTACCGATTAAATATAAGGACTAGGAATCGACGATTACTAACGACCCCTAAGCTAAAGAAGGCCTAGAGCCTATGCCCTTAGTAATCGACGACGAAAAAGAAGAATAATTAGCCCCGAACGATAAGGTACGAATTATAATAAAAATACTAAATAAAAAGCTTAAAGGATACGAAGTTATACCTAACGATAAACCCGGACTAAGAAGATCGACCCGACTTAATAAATAACCTTTTTACTATAATACGATAAGGCCATAGTACCCTAAAATAACCTACCTATACCGATCGAAGAATAATAAAGCTTAGGAGCTTAATATATAATTACTTTCCTAAGTAAGAGAGGAAAGAAATTATCCCTATATAGTTATTAAACCGGTAGCCTATATACGAAATTAGTACCCTAAATTATAATACTAATAGATACGCCCTCCCCTATCTCTTACCTTAAAAAAAAGTATATTTCTATAGATTATTAACGCCGATTAACGCGTTCTTATACTTAAATAAGTTATCCTTTACGTTTATCGTTAGAAATCCGAGATATTAATATCCTAGTATTACGTAACTATTATATTTTAATATAGGTATATTTTAATATTTAAAGGAAAAGTAAGGAAAGTAATTTATATTAATAAAAGTAAAAGAAAAAGGAAAAAAAAGGAATACGCGTTTAAAAATAAGCTAGAAGTAACGTATACCCGCCGATTAATACCTCTCTTTTCCTCTTTACCCTCTTATTCCATCTTTTACTTACTAATTATTAAAAAAACCAGAAACTTACTTACTTTCCGACCCCCGGAAAGTAGCGATCTTCGAGTCTATTATAAATAGTAACTCCTTTCCCGTTACCCGTATTATAAGCGGGTATACGGCCTAGCTTAAATCCTCTACTAAAAGGGGATTACGATTTATCCTCGCTCGTAGGTAGGTAAACCGCTCGTTACGAAATTTATAACGTATCCCGTTAATAGAAAAGAGGTAGATACCGTAGGAATACCTAAAGACGCGATCGAAGGCTAGAAATCGATAGAAAAAGAAGGGCTATATACCCGCGTACTTAGCGGTATCGGAAGAAGCGAGCCGGCGCTCGTAATACTAATAAGGTACTTCGTTAAATACCTTATATTATTAAACGAATAAGCTAACGACGTAACGAAGGTCCGTCGCTAACCGACGGAAATACTCGCTAACCGGGCCCTTATTATTAATCTTTATAAATAACGTCCGACGGCGAAAGAACTAAACGTAACGGACGAGGGATATAACGTAGCTCTAGAGGTAGGCGACTTCCTAAAAGTCCTTACTTATAATTTCTTATACGATATACCGGCCGGCCGCCGGCTTACTTAGAAAATAAAACCGGACGTTACGAATTATCTTATTATTAGTTAATATAACCCTCGATTAATAAATCTTATTAATATTAAGAACTATATACCTAGCGCTATTAGTTTATTACCCGAATTCCTTCGATGTTCCGGAGCTACCGGCCGATAATTACTTTCGGGCTTTAGTTTAACGGGCGGGAATACGGGGCGTACGGTACTTACTAAGGCTTAGGGATTAGCCGATTAACGTCCCGGAACTCCTCGGTAAAGGATAGGCGGCGGAAGGATTCGTCGGGCTATTTATTTATTAGGTTTACCGGCGGCGGTATCGACTTAGCCTATTAATACGTTATAGCTTTTTTCTTATCCTTCTTAGCCTTTTTAAACGCCCCGGTAATTTCTTCGTCGGTAATTCCCGTAGCCTTTAATTATTCGAGTAGTTTAAAGGCGGTCGCCCGGTTTAGTTTAAGGAGTTACTTCTGGATAATAAGATTTATTATATATATATATATAAGAGAAAGAAAGATAAGGACGACGAAATTATAAATCTAGAATTAAGAAAAATCGAAAAACGAATTAAAACGAAGATAGAGGACCTAAGGAATAAAAGAAAGGAAGTAGATCGGAACCGTAGAATAGCGAGAAATAAAAGGAAAGGTCGGACGAAAACGAAAGAATCGAATACGTTATTTAGGTCGTAAGTACCGTACTTAGGAGAGTCTCGATAATACCTACCTTAGCCTACGTTTAATTACGAGTCTACGAACGTACGTATTTATTACTTTACTAAAAGCATATAATAAGAAGCTATAAGCTAACGCGTTTCCTGCTATAGCTTTATACGTATACGGGGGAACGCGCTTTCCTAAAGCGTTAGCCGTAAAGGTATATCTAACTATATCGTTAATACGTCTTCCTCCCTCCCTTTCTTTTTCCTCTTTAGGTATCTTATTTCGAAAACCCCCCCCCCTTATAATTATTATATTCTTACTAATCTTTAGCCTACCTTTCTTATTATTAATTTAAATTCTTATTTTTACCTTTAATTTATTATCTTTTCTTCCCCTTCCCTTAATTCTTTTTTTTATTTTTTTTATTTTTTATTATATCTTTCCCTCGCTCCGCCGGAATCCCCCCCTCCTTCTCCCTTCCCTCCGTTCATAAAAACGTACGTCGCGCCGATCTAGCCGACTTAATTAAACTCCTACGGGAGATTTACGGTAGTAAAGATAACTAGAGTAATATAAAGGAATATTAGCTTAGTACTTTAATAATTACGATTCGGGAAAGGGTCCGATCGAGCTAGGATCCGATATAGCTTAGGCCTTCCGGCTATTTACTAATCGATCCCGAACCATAAACTAATAGCTATAAAAGTAAACGAGGGTAACCCTAGCTAACTCTTTCGTATGCCTCGCCCGTTACGATTACCTTACTAACGAAGATATCCGCGTCTTTTATACTATAATTAATTACGACCTTAAAGGCTAAAAGGCGGCCTTCGAAGTAGACCCGTACTAAACGATAGGCTACCGATCGGTAGGATCGTTTAACTTCTTAACCCGTTAATACCTCCTCGATAACCTTGCCTTTATTTTAGTTTTTACGATCCATACGGATCTAGTAAATCCCGAACGAGTTATTACCGACCCCTTAAAGTTCTCCTAAGCTTACTTCGCCGTAGTACTATACCTCCCTAAGCCCCGGAAATTATTTAGCTTTAATATAGTTAAAAACGGCGCTTTTAATCGGGCGGCGTACGCGTTCGGTTAATTACGGCGAATATAGAAAGACGGTAATCTTAAGCCTAATATAACCCTTTAGTTTACTTACTACGTCGCGTTAATAAACTAATAAGATAGCTTTAATTACGGGTTTTAAAGCGGTATTTTACCGTATCTTATTTTTAAACGACCGATCGAAGTCGCGCGCTAGGCCTAAGAGAATAAGGAGCTCGACCCCTTTAATATTATAAGAAAATACGCCGAGGTAGTAGAGTAATTTTATAACGTTCGAGTTTTAAAAAGGAAAGTAAGTATCGTTAAGCGTCTTCGGTAAGCCGTAAATTATTAGAAGCGAATTAACCTTATTAACGTTATAGCGTCCGCTTAAAGTACGCCGATCGGCGAGCCCCCTAGCCGTAAATCCTCCGTTCGATTTATCGTATAAACCGAAGTCCGTCGTTCCTCTATAGCTTTAGTACTTAATCCCTCTTATTTCTTCGTATCGGCGGACGTAAACCTCCGCTATAATAACCTCGTTAAGGTTATAACACGCCTCTTTCTTTCCCCCGGACTAGAAAGGATTAAGGCTTTCTAATCGGAGGAAACCTTTATACCGTATAAGTAGAAGGGAAATACCTAATTAACCCTTAAAACGCGCCCGCTCCTTTATTATTTCCTTAACTAAGAGGGCTAGAACGAAATTAAAAAAAAGATAGCCGAAATAAAGAAGAAGAACGCCGATCGGGCTAGATCGGCGAAGGTAAACCGGGCTAAGTTAGCCGTAAAGTAATAAAGGGGCCTTCTTATAATATTAAACGAGAAGTTAAAGGCGCGGCCGTAATAATTAAATAATAGCCGGAGGAATAGAGTTTCGCGGTAGTTTTTAAGGGAAGATATTAATCGGGACTTGCCGTATTACCCTTTTTAATTTAATTATCCCTTACGGTATAATTAAACTAAGGAGGCTATAGTAGTACGGTAAGACATACCTTCTTAATATATTACGTAATACGCTACGATAGGCCTTATGCCTATATAAAGTAATTATAACTCCCGTAAGTACGGGATATGCCATACTTATTATCTAGTTTATTATATAGCTAGATTACTATCTTTATTATTTTTACCTTAATTAAAGATTCGTTTTTACCATTAGATTCGTCGTTCTCCGATTAATATATTTATTTTAGTTATAAGCGCTTAAGTTACTTCGTCGTACCGCTATAGCCGAATAAGTAACTTTTACGTTTTACTCCTTTTCTTTCCTTATCTCTTATGCCTTCGGGCTAGCGACTATTACATCTCTACGACCAAGGGACACGGCTAAGATACGATAACTACATTAGATTCCTTGCCTCTCGATTAATATAACGATATTAGTTTTATTTATCCTAAACCATCGTACGTACTATAGTCTTCGATAGAGTATACCTTCGAGTAAATCTATCCGGGTCTCTAGTATCGCGTACGCTCTGCTCCTCCTTAGTAATAAGCGGTAATATAGGCTAACGTTATTACTCGGGATAATACTAATAAAGTGGCTCCTTTATTTCCTCGCGGAGAGCGGTAGTTTAGAGTAATATAGTTAAAAAAGCGATCTACGATAAAAAAAGCTCGGAACTTATTACCTTAAAGTTAGGGTCGGTTATTTAAGCGGCGATAAGCCGTTAAATAAGACGTATAACGCGAGGGTAATTATAATTAATTAACTTACGACGAAAGCTTATATAGCTTTAAGGAATACTTATAAAGCTACGTAAGAATAGCTACGTAAATAACGTAAGAAACGGTTAATAAAAGCTAAAGACTATAAATACTTTTCCGTCGAACGATGCTATATAACGCTATTAATATACCGATAATAAGGAATATCGTTACGCGGGTCGTACTTTTCGGTAATAGCGGGAAATAACGAGGCTATATTACTATTAGCTCGGGTAATTCGACCGATTCCTTTAAACGTAGGCGATAATTCGGTAGCTTCTTAAGAGCTAGATCGTATTAGAAACTTTTAAGGAGCGCGAGTAATAAGGATAAAGCTTAGCTCGGTTAATTAACGGATAGTAATAGGAGTAACGATAAAAACCGGCTCGAATTTAAAAGCGTTACCTTTATTAAAAGTTTACTCTTTAAGCGCGAATATAAAAAATAAAATCAAACTAGGAATAAGAATAGAAACGGCGGTAGCGCTAACGCGATAACGCTTCCTTAGATACGGTATAATATCGTTAACGATAAACGAGGGATTACTAAGCTATCCGTAGCTTAAAAGAATAAGGAGGCCGCCGGCTTTCGTTAAGCGAATAAGCGTTAGCGCGATAATAGTAACAATAATAAGGGAATTATCCTCCCCGCTCCGAGCTTCCGTAAAAATACCTAATATATATAACGACGGCTTAATAAATACTCGGTATTTGCTAATAATTTCCTTAGGAGTTATTAATACGGCGGCGGCTTAAGCTTTCGAAATAAAAGCGATTATTAGCTCTTATTTAGTTATAATAATAAGCGCTTAGCGGGATTCCGGGATAGCTTAAATAATTACTTTTAAGTCGTTCTTAAAGTCGCCCTTTATAAAGCTATCCGTAAGTTTTACGTCCCGAGGTATAAACTCGGAAGTATTATTATTATTATTTAGCTTTATAGCTTCGTATTCGCGAGTAACGCGACGGACCTCCTTTCGTGTTAAATCTTTACGTACTTACTTCCGTTTAATATAACGGGTTCGTTATTTACGAGCCTTATCTCTAGAGCTACTCTCCTTATAAACCCGCTTACGATTTACGGCTTTAGGCTTTAATATAACAGGAAGGACTCTAGGGAGCGATAGAACGCGTCGAGCTATACGGCGCTCGAAGAAGCGTAGCTCCGTAATATTCTATATCATAACTAAATCTTAGTCGGAAATCTAAAATAAATAATTAATTAAAGGCTTATAACTTATAATAATTATAATACGAAAGTTAACTTATATATCGGTAGATAAATTACTTTTCCTTATCGTGGTATATAAAGAGATTATTAATACCGGTATTAAAAGGGAAGCTACTTATAATAACTACCGAGATATACGTATTAATCGCGATATCGCGGGTAAAGTTATTAAGGCGAGCGATAGTTACATTTAAGAACGTATCGCGTCGTTCTTCGGCGGCGTTAAAAGTAATAACTAAAGTAATTTTAGCGGCCGCGGGAATATCTAGGATAGCGGTAGCTCCCTTTATTATAGTAAATTAAATAACTAACTCTACGTACTTAGCCAGAGCTTAGTCGGGTATAGCGGGGTTAAGAGCTCGCTTCTTAACGAATATCTAGGCGTAGTAACGGAATTAACTTATATTATCGCTTAATATCTTAACCGCGTTATCGATACTAGTAAAAATCTCGTAGGAGTTAGAACGATTAGATATTCTATCGAATTATTAGCTTTTAATTACTTATATCCGTATTTATATTACTAAAGCGTAAGCCTATTTTACGCCTCGTGCTTATTATATTAATATATAGCTTACGTTAATATATTACTATAAGCTCGCTACGATAACGAGCGATAATAAGGGAGTATCGTAATTAAGAAATAACTTATTTAAATAAAATACGTACGAATAAAGTAATATATAAGTTATATTCGTAATCGAAAGTAATAAGGAATTAAAAATAAACGTATCGGGTTAGTTCTAGATATGCCTTTATAGAAGAAAAGAGGAAAGGAAAAGAGCTATTACGAAAAAGTAGGAGAATCTTTTCTTATAGGATAAGAACTGGAGTATAGGAAGGAGCGTTACCGGGTACTAACCTAGTAAAGCTACGAAAGGGTTCGCGTACGATAATAATAATATAAAGCGACGTAATAGAAGCCCTTACGAGCGTATAACGATAACGGTAAATATACTTAATTAAGAGCTACGATATATCTCTTTTATTGGAATATTAGGAAGAGCTAATATAATAATTAATTAAGAAGATACTTTAAGCTATTAAAAGTATTATATGGAGACGTAAGTAATTAAAGCGACGAATATATTACCCCGGAGAACTAGCGAGGCGAGTAAGGCTCGAATTAACCTAGGACTTCTATTAGGAGAATAGCTAAGCTAATTATTACGAGCCTTTCGGCTAAGATATTATTATTATTTAGCTAAGCTCGCTATCGCGAGCCTAGCTAGGGGATATATTACGTAAAGAGCTACCTATATATAGCTCTTTATTCCTTCTCTAGTTACTTACTTACCTAACATAGCTCCTAATTCGCTTATATAATATAGCTCGTAGCTTCCTATCGTTTATATATAGGTAGCTCGTATCTCCTTTATTTATCTCCTTTCTTCTTAGATAGTTAGTTAATTTACCTTCTTCTTCCTACCTTCCGTTACTCCTAAGAAGCAACCTTAGTACCTACGTAGCTCTCCCGATCTACGTAATAATAATTTATAGCTCTCCTAGATCTAGAGTAATATCCCTAAAGAAGCGCTTAAGAGCTATCGTTTCCTTAGCTATATACTTTAATCCTAAGAGCTTAGCTTTCGTTATCGACGTCGAAACTATAGTTTAGCGAGCTACCTTCTATATTATCGGGCCTCTAAAGAGCGACATAATATAACCTTATAACGATTTTTTATTTTCTGGATCGTTTACGAAAGAAGCGTCGTTAGTAATTAATAACGCTTATATATTATTATTCTTATTCCTATACCTAATGCTAAGGTAACGCGTAATATAAAAATATTTAATCGCTTAATTAACGGCTTTTATATACCAAGGTCCCGGGTTAGTAAGAAAGTAGAAGAGCTATAACGTAGCAAAAGTTACGTTTAAGCAGATTATAATTACGCTATAAAGTAACGATCCTACTTTTTCCTAATATTCCTTGATTTATTACTTCGATACGACGTTTATATATTTCATAAGCTCGATAATCGGTAATAATATTATAAGGAATTAACTATTATCCGCCAAGTTAAAGCGACTTACGATTTTCTCGACGTAGGCGTCGTATACTAAGGTTATCGTTTGGTTTTCGCGATTAGGTATTACCCGAATTCCTAAATACTAGCTTACTAGCCCTAGCTTTTTTTATTATATAGGTAGTTTTTAATCCTTAAGCTACTTTTTAAGCCATAAAATTATTACTCTTATCGTATATAAGTAGTAGATCGTCGACGTATATTAATACGAATACCTTTCTTATTAGTATATATATAGCTATTCTAGAAAGCTTCAGAGTCTTAAACAGGTAAGGGTACTTTCGAGTTCCCTAAACTAGAGTAAGGATAAGTTTCGGAATCCGTATACTACTCTTATAACGAGTACGTACTTCTCTTTTTATTTAAATTCGTTTAATAGCTCGATTAATATTAGGTCGTCTTCCGATTAAACTACGTTAAAAAAAGCGTTCTTAATATCGAATTAATTTACCTTAAGATTAAAATAAGCCGCGATTATTATTATTATTCGGAAAGATTTTACTACGAGCGTTATTATATACGTTAATTCGAATAACCCCTTCGGAAGAAAATCTCCTTACGTAACTAAGCGCGATTTACATTTATCGAAATAGTTATCTTTATCGAATTTATAATCGAAAACCTACTTTAACGGTATTAATTTAATCTAAGCTTAATAACGATTAATAACTTTCTAAACCCTAACGCTTAGGAATATATCTATTTCCGATCTAGCGTTTTCCTTAAAACGATCTCCTAAGGAATAGTTATTAAGCTCTTTCTACGTTTTTAAGAGCTTAGTTAATTTATCGTAATAAATTATTATCTTACCGGGCGTTACGCTTAGTTGCTCGGCTTATACCTATATAAAGGTAGCTATAATAATTAAATATAGCGTAATAAATGATTAATCGTCTTACGTTCCGTCGAGCTAATTAAGTAAGAATATAGAAGTAAATTCGAATTAGTTACGGTTATTCGTTAGGTCGATTAGCTTATTCAAAGCTATATCCGATATAAAGGCGCCGGTATTAGCCTATCCTTTATTTAATCCCTTTTCTTTAGGATGTTTTCCTCGCTTCCTTTAGCTATAATACGTAGTTAGGGAATATACTTTACGATTATATTTCCTCCGTTTTTTTTTTAAATAATAAAGATAGACTTAATAACTCGCTAAGCTCGGATTAAGCGAATAACTTTCGATTCTAAGGGATACTAAGCTCTTTATTAGTCGTCGTTTCGTTAGGATAATATATTATCCGATCGGTACTAGTTTCTACGCGATTCTTCGTTACGATATCTTGCTTTAATCGCGAAAGGCTTCCCGTAGGAACTCTTTAGCCGCTAGACGGTCCCGAAGAAGACTTTAGTATTAGCTTAAGACTCGGGAGCCTACTAGGTTAATCCGATTACTCCTTATTCCCTTGCTCCGTTAGTTCTAAAGCTCGGAACTCCGCCTTAAGTTATTCTTATATTTCTCTTTCTTAATTAAATGGTTTTAATAAATCTTCTATAGATTAAATCGAAACGTTTAAAGACGTATACGGTTAATTATTTAAGGATTAATCGTTTATAAATCTTACTTTCTTTTTGATTAAAGTAACGGATTCTTCTTCTTCCGGAGCTTTTTCCGGGTTAGGTTTACCTATTCCCGAGTTCGGATTAATAAACTAAGTTATATTTAGACTATCGCTTAGAATAAGCTCGTTATTCCTAAGTTAAGGTAATTCGTTAATAAACTCTATAATAAAGAAAGCTTATAAATTCTAAATATCTAAAGCTTCGATAATAACTTCCGTTATATTATTAATAACTCTATTTATAAGGTCGATCCGGTTTAGCTTCTCTAAAGCGAGCTTTTTTAGTTTATAGCTCTTTAGATTTATCGTAAAACGTTTCTTTATTAAAAACGACGTCTGTAGTTAATATTACTCTTTTTAATCTAGGAATCTATATATAGTATAGGTTAGATATATAATATCTAACTAAATAACCGCCGTAAGCTCTTGATTTAACTTTCAACCCTCTTCTATCGAGATCTTAGGTACGTTTTCCTAATAAAGAATACGCGCGATACCCGTACGTATAAATTCCGTACTAATTTAGCCTTAGGTCGCTTATTAGCTCCCTTATAAGCGTAGGTATATACCATCTAAAGTAAACGGTAAAATAAGTATTAAGTAATTCATAAGGTAAGTAGAGATCGTATATATAACTCGGGTTTATATTTATTAAATATTTCGTAACCTTTACGTACTTAGGTAATAGCTTCTCTAAAAGCCTTACTCCTATCCTTATTTTAATCGATTTAACGATAACGGATTATCTAGCTCTCTTACCCCTATTAATTAGCTCTTTAATATTCGCTAGTAATAGCTCGAGATTAATACCTTCTTCTTAAGCCTAGATCTTATATCCGGTTAGGCCTTTAATCCCGATTACTACTAGCTTATTATCGTATCGGAACTTATAAATCGAAAGGCGGAACTATCGTCGTACCTATCTTTTAAAGAATCAAATAAACTTTATAACTAAATAACCTTATTTACTCTTAAGGGTTTTTACCTAAAATATTCCGCTATATTTATCTCTAATAACGAATATTTATTTAAAGCCGTCGTATCCTTCCGGAAAGTTAAATAGATCTTAATATATACGCTAAAAAGAACGTAACGAGCGATGTAATAATATTCGGCGCGAGATTACTTTCTTACCTATCGTAAGCCTATAGTACTCGTACTTATACGTAGGTATACCTTTAATCTCGACATTCTAGGCATGCTTTACGAGTACTTCAAGCGCCTCCGGGCTAAGGTACCTAGCTCTAAGATACTAGAGTTACTCGGAGCCTTTTTTCGGTTTTATTTAATTCCTTTATTTTCTTTATCGGGTCTTTCTTTCCTTAGTAATCGGAATAATAATAAGCGATACTACGTTATATAGTATTATTATAGGCGTACGTAGCGGTATTACGGGACGAACTTATAAATAAACGAAGAATTATTTAAATTTAAAAAATACTAGGTTATAACGACGTTCGAGCTTTCTTATAATAAACCTATTCTTAATCGACCCCCGGCGAAGGGAGTAATTAAGACTATAATACTAGACATTAATAATAAAAAGCTTTACTTCGGAAATAGTATTAATATAGAAATCTTTAACGAAAATAACGTCTTTAAGTATAAGGTCGATCGTAGGCTTACCTGACTTATCCTAAAGGTAGTTCTTAATAACGTAAGTATTAGTACTGAACAGGAGCAGCGTGGGCACGCTGTGATGGAGGCACGAAACAAGGACTGCCCAACTGCCAACAACTGGCCCAGTGCCGATCAACTAAGATTATAGCTGTAAACAGCTGTAATCGGTTAATCGGCCAGCTGAAAACGGCAGCTGGGAAAGGGAACTAGAAACGGGTAAGGAGGAAGGCTAGAAAGGCATAGCAAAAGGAGTAAATGGCTATAGGTCGTAATATCTATAGGTTTAAGTCTAACTAATGAAAATATGAATACGCGACCTATATAAATATACATCGAAAAGGCTACGTGGCCTAGATCCACCGCACCACTACAGTACTAATAATTAGAAAGCTCGTAATACTAACTTCGATAGTCTACCCGTTTCTAGCGGGAGCGAGCGAGCCTTTAATTAATAAATCCCGGTTATTAATAAGGTAAATAGTAAACAGGAGCAGCGTAGGCACGCTGACGGAGGCACGAAACAAGGACTGCCTAACTACCAACAACTGGCCCAGTGCCGATTAACCTAAGATTGCAGCTGTAAATAGCTGTAATTGGTTGATCGGCTAGCTGAAAACGGCAGCTGGGAAAGGAGAAGAGAGAAGAAGAGAGGGACTAGAAACGGGTAACGAGGAAGGCTAGAAAGGCATAGCAAGAAACGAGTGAATAGCTGTAGGTCATAATAGCTATAGGTCTAAGTCTGACTAATGAAAATATGAGTACGCGACCTATATAAATAGACATCGAAAAGGCTACGTGGCCTAGATCCACCGCACCACTACAATAGCTCCGTAATTATCGAAGATAGTACTTTCGGAGAGGAGGTATCGTACTAAATCTATAATAAAAAATACCCCTACGCTAGAGATTATATAAATAATACGTAGGTCGATTACCGTTACGTTAATATTACCGGATTACTTGTTATTCTTATTACGCTTATTCCGGGGAGTATTAGTTCCGGAGGAGCTACCTTAATTAGGAGCGGTAACCTTTCATCCGTTACTCTTAATAAAAGCTTAGAATAAGGCGAAGTCGCTTAAGTTATACCGTTATTTAATAATTAGTTTTACGTCGTCGGATATATACGAGATTTATCGTAACGTCTTACCGGTAATAGCGAATTAAAGGTTAACGTATACCTCCGGAGCCTAACGGTATTATCTATTATATAAATATTTATTAGCTCTAGCGTTATCGGTCGAGCTACTAGAGCTATTAAAGCTACTAGCGTTAATTCCTCTGGCTTTATATCCTAAAGTAACTTTTTAATACGTAGCTAAGATATAAAGGCCCGATTTACTTATCTTCTTATCCTCGGAAATAAAAGCTCCGAATACTTTATTTAACTTTATAAGGAAAAGTAGCTATCGTTTAAGCCGGTCCGCCGTAATTAGTTTAATAATCGCGCGAGTAGCTTAGTTTAAAGTGATCTTAACTTTAATAGCTTCGAGGAAGTCCTTTATTCCGAGTACGCCTCGGATCTCGTCGATATCGTAAGCGAAAGCTTAGTAGTAAGCGTTATTCCAAGTGGTAAAGAATTACTCGCCTTAGAGGGTACCCGCCTTTGCCTTTTATAGGACCTCGCGGTATTCCTAATAAACGAACGTTTACGTAATAATAAAGGTAGGAACGAAGTAATTACGGAATAATCTTACGGTATTTTAAACATTCGGCTTAAGTCCCTAAGCTTTAAGCTATATACCGACGAACTCGAGGTAGTTAATAGAAACCGAGAATATAATCTAGTAATAAAAAGCTCGGTAACTTTTACTAGCGATAATAACTTAAGTTTTCTAAGAGCGACTTTATTTAAATTATTATTTATATTCTTCGATAGAAAAGTAGTAAGGGTTTTCGGTTAAAGCTTTTAGCTCCTACCTACGAGTCTTAGAATCTTTCTTAACCTATTCGTAAAAAGCTTAGAAATACTACTTCCTCGGTCGCTTCTTTTCCTAAGTAATAAACTCTTCGAGCGATAGAAGTATCACCGAGCTTAGCTTATAATCGTTCGCATTAAGATTAACATACTTCTAGATATCGAATTACTCGGCGTAGCTTTAGAAAGTAATAAACTATCGTAGATATTCGTCGAAGTTACGAAGGTTAATATTAATAGGTAGCTTCTTAATGGAGAAGTTTCCGTTAGTATTAATAATTACTATAAATATATTCCTCGAGAGGAAAACGAAAGCGTTATAAACGAGAGCGATATTTAAAAGAAAAACGATTAATCGAAAGATTAAAGAAATAGAAATAAATAATAAGATTATTCGAAAGCTGTCACGTAGGCATGCACCCCTAGTAGGAACCACCTAGCTTATCTAAGCTGGTTAAGCTCTACTATATATACCTATAGATTGCTCTATACTCTCTAGTAGCTTTCTTTCTTTTCTAGTTAGTTAATATATACCTTCTTACCCGTATTTTATTACTCCTTCTACGCGTAACCTATTAACCCATACGTAGCTCTCGCTAATTACGTAATAGTTATAAGCCCGGGGTACTTCTAAGGAATTATTATTACTTAGGTTATTCTAACGTAAGTAAGTATTATATATTTATTTATCTCTTAGATCTTACGATTATTCTTCCTTCTTATTTCTATACCGGTACTTTGCTCTCGTATTTAGTATTAGATAATCGCTTATTTATTCGCTATAACGATTAATACGTCCGAATTCTCCTTGGATAAGATTCTAATTAACGTTAACCTACGAGCTTACGATAAGTAGCTATGTTAGTTCCTTACGCTTAAGTCGATAGCGGCTTAGTTCGGTATCTAGAAGGACGTTAATCTAAATAGAGCTAAGTTTAACGCTATTTTCGTCGTAGTAGGTATTCTTAAGGAATATATTGCTTAAGAGAACAAATTCCTTAAAGAAAACTATAAGAAAGCGGTTTACGAATAGGCATCGATCCTAACGAAAGACTAAGGCGATTAGCTACTAAGGCTTAAGGTACGAACTCGAGAGTAATAAACGGCTACGTATAATAAGCTTATCTTTTAATAAATAATAATCGAAGCTTACGTTATAGCTACTAATAAGTAGCTCAAGGTTCTCTATGGTTAGATTTTCGTATCTATTTTTATAAGCTTTCTCAAGGTAGCTAATATGGAGATATAGTTTCTAGACCTTAACCCGATTATCTAGAACCTCGTAAAGATCTTCCGTAAGTAGATTACTTCTACCGAAGCCGTTATTAAGACGTTTATTAGGCGAGAATACCGTAAGGTACTTTAAAGAGTAAAGGTAGGTACCTATAATCCCGAGTAATTCTATGTTACGTAGTAATATGCCTTCCTTCGTACTCGCGTTTATTATATTAACGAGATTAAAAGCGTTATAAGAGTAAAAGATTTTCTTAAAGTAGTTAGGGCTAAGATCGTAATTAACTAGGCTACTTAGGTATTAATCGCTTTTACGGAAGCTAATAAACTTAGCGAGTAACTAAAGACCTTTAAGTAATTAAGTATTATATTTAACGCTTTCGCTACTAAGAATAAATAAAAAGGTAAATCTAGTTATAGAATTTTCGTAATAACACACTAAGGTCCGATATTAGGAGCGAAATTAAGTAATAGTAACGGCTAAGAAAAAGTAACGAGTTACGAATGCCCTTATAAATCTAAAAGTAAACTATATATATAGCTAGCTCGCTTTTATAAAATCTTTTGGAAGTTCGTTACTAATTAAACTATACGCTATCTAAAGATTATCCTGACTAATATCATACGAAAAATCAAGGCTAAATACGAATTACCTAAGTACGTTAAGTTCCGAAATTAGATTAACCGTTAAAGGTAGGACGTTCCCGTAAATAATATACCTAATTCCTATAGGAAAGGAAATAACGTTACTACTTAGCTAGTTAATATTAACATAATAATTATCGACCTACGTACCATATACCTATTTACCTAGATTAAGATCTACTTTATAATAGATCTAGTCCGATACTGTAGTAGTGCGGTAAGACATGCCCTCTTGATGCATTACGTAACACGCTACGATAGGCCTTATACCTATATAGAGTAACCATAGCTCCCGTAAGTACGGGCTATGCTATACTTATTATGGAGTTTACTACCTAGCTAGATTATTATCTTTACTATTTTTACCTTAATTAAAGATTCGTCTTTGCTATTAGATTCGTCGTTTTCCGGTTCATATATCTATTTTAGTTATAGGCGCTTAAGTTACTTCGTCGTACCGCTATGGCCGAATAAGTAACTTTTACGTTTTGCCCCTTTTTTCCCCTTACCTCTTATACCTTCGGGCTAGCGACTACTATATCTCTACGATTAAGAGGCATAGCTAAGATACGATAACTATATTAGATTCCTTATTTTTTAATTAATATAACAGTATTAGTTTTATTTATTTTAGACTACCGTACGAGCTATAGTCTTCGATAGAATATACTTTCGAGTAAACCTATCCGGGTTTCTAGCATCGCGTACGTTCTACTCCTCTTTAGTAGCGACTACCCTATAACTTTTCGACCCTTTAACCTTTAGTCTACGGAGCTTTTATTACGCTACTAGGATTTAAAGGATACCGATCGCCGTTAGCGCCGCTATATAACCCGCGAAATAATCTGCGTTTTATATTAAATAAAGTATCCTGCCTTATGTTTATTTATTTACTATAAGGAGGTACGTATAAGCCCGGGAACTTTTACTATAATACCATAGCCACTAGGATACTACTTAGCCCTTAACGTATATAACGCTAATAAGCTATCGATACTACGATCTAATACGACGAATAAATAACGCTTATAGCGATTAACGTAAACCTCGTATAACCTTTTATCCGCTTATAAGGAGGTATCCGTAAGCCTAGGAAACTTTCGTCGTAATACTACCGCTACTAGGGATAGTACTTAGCCTTCGATACTAACCGTTCCTTCGAACCGTTAATAATATAATATATCTCGCGCGAGTAAATAGCGCTTATAGCGATTAAGATAGCCCCCTTACGTTCGTTTATTTACTTTATAAAAGACGTACGAACGCCTTAATATAAATTACGATAACCTATACGACCTGTTACTCCTTTATTAATACTAAAGGCGGATAAAGGCTAATAATAATTCTACCTTAACCGACCTTACGATAGCTTCTTTTTCCCTTTAAACCTATTAATCGACATAAATTAAATATATAAATACTAATAATTTATTATATAAAAGGTATTTTAAGATACCTAAGCGTAGCGATTCGACGATATAATATACGATATAATATAAATATTAACATTAATAATATAAATAAGATTAATAAATTAATAGCTATTAATAACCGATAGTTTTAGGAAGAACTAGGAATTAATATTAATAAGATTACGTAAATATAAAGGATCAGGGAAACGGAACTAAAGTCGAACTAATAGGTATACCTATATATAAGCTAGCCTTATATTACTAACTAATAACTAATATAGTAAGAAGTATTAACATAGGCGTAAAACGGCGTCTAGCGGTAATACCGCTAATACTATTAAATAGCTTCCGTTAGATCGAAACCGGCCTATAGCTATAACCGGTATCGTATCTAACGCGATCCTTTGCTCGGGATTTATCCCTTATACGTATTACCTTAACGAAGGTTATACGTTAAGAGTTCTAAACCTTAATAAGAAAGATTATCGTCGACTTATTTATAATAATTAAACTTTTAATCCAAGGAATATATATCGTACTTTAATTAGGCGTTAGCCGACTAGAGAAGCTCGTATAATACCCGGATCCTATCGATCGGAATAATATAATAAATAATAATATACCTATGCTAGAGGAAAAATATTAAGATATAAATAATAGCTATCTTACCTTTACCTCTATATTAAATAATAAGACTCTTACTACCCTTCTTTTTACTTTATACCTCGTATCGTTAAACTAAACGAAATTCTTAGCTAGGAAACGGAATAAATCGCTATCGGGACCCGAAGTAATAAAATTAAATTATTAATAAAGACCTTAAGAGTCGATACTAGCTTTCTATTCCTATATCCGCCTAAAGAGGAGAAAGACGACGATAAAACTCCTACTTAGCTACTTCTTACCCGTAACTCTATACTTATCCCGCTAATTCCTATGGTATTATCTTAGAATAATAATAACGGGGCCTTTAGTAGCTAGAATATATAGGTAGCTACCCCGATTATTATAATACTAACTATTAGATTCCTAAACCCTATCGATTACCTTAGGCTTAAGTTTAATAAATATAACGTAACTTAATAACTAAAAAAGGTAAATCGATTATTTAACCGCTACCGGATAAGCGACGACGATAAGATTAAGGAGATCGGCGAATAGATTACGATTAAAACCATTAAGGAGCGTATTAATAACGTTACGAAAGATTAAACGATCTAAAGAGTTTTATCGTTATAGCCTTAAAGTACCGTTTTAGGATTACCGATAAATTAAGCTAAGCTAACGTTAAACGTAAATTCGTATAGCTAAAATAAGGTAACGTAATTAACGATCCTAAGGCGATTTTTACGTATCTTATGAACTATAAACGTCTTTCTAAGCTCGTAAACGATAACGAAAAGCTTCCCTAGAAAGTAGGATACTTAACCGATAAACTCCGGATATTTTTAATTATAAAGTTCTATAAAACGGAAGATTATAACTATAATAAGATCGGAGATATCGATTACCGGACTCTTTATACTTAGCTTTATAAGTAAATAAAACGTCGTATAGTAATATAAATTACCGATAGAACCTAAGCCGAGGAACAACGATAGCATAAAACGGTAACTTTCGAGAAGCCCGAGAAGCTTATAATATAAATAGTTTAACGATTAGCGACTCCTAGCCTCTAAATGCCTTTACTACCGCCTCCTTCGTAGCTTAGACCTTTTTACGGCTACCTAAGTACTAGTTAGGAAGCTAGTATATAGGTTCTTTACGATCGATTTAACGCTCTAAAGATAAAGATAACTTCGTAGAACTACCGTTAAGAGAATAGCTCTTATAGCCTTAAGGGTACGTACGACGCCGATTAATAATATTAATAAGAAAACTTATTTTTAGTAAACGCGGTTCGGAACCTAAATCTTTATAACCTATAAACTAACGGAAGGACCTTAATAAGCTTTAGACGTAATATTATATTATATTACCGAAGCATACGTAATAGAATTTTATTAACTTAATCGAATAACTATAAGGAATTCGAATGCTAATAAAATAATACTTTCGATCGGCTTTATAATTATATCCGTTATTTGTTACTAATAAATATAACCTAGAATCGGTTCTATTATAGGAATAAAAAGCGATTATTCTACTTCGAGAACGGAAACCCGGATAAGTTAAAGTTAATACTAATCCTAGGATCGATTATTACTTAAGTTAAGCGTAAAGGAAAACCGATCGCTTATTATATTTTATTTTACGTATATTAAAGTAAGCAATCTCTAGAGTAAGTACGTAGTATAGTGGTGCGGTGGATCTAGGCCACGTAGCCTTTTCGATGTATATTTATATGGGTCGCGCACTCATATTTTCATCAGCCAGACTTAGACCTGTAGATATCACGACCTACAGCCATTCACTCGTTTCTTGCTATGCCTTTCTAGCCTTCCTCGTCTTTGCCTTTTCCAGTCTCCCTTTCCTAGCTACCGTTTTCAGCTAGCCGATTAACCGATCATAGCTATTTATAGCTATAATCTTAGTTAATCGGTACTGGGCCAGTTATTAGCAGTTAGGCAGTCCTTATTTCGTGCCTCCGTTAGCGTACCTACGCTGCTCCTGTTTAGTAGCGACCACCTAGTAGCCCGAGCCGTAACCTCATAGTCTTAGGAGTGACCTTTTGCGACCGTTTTTGTAGTCACTAGGTTCAGGATACGATGATCAGGAGATTCCCTGTTTTTCAGTTGATTAGGAGCTGTTTTCGTAGCTCCAGAGCCGTTTTTCGTAGCTTTCGGATTAAGCCTTTTTTAGGTTAGGATTAACGGGAGGGCAGATAACTATGGCGACCATCTGAATAACCCACGCCCTCCCATTAGCTTTTGATTAGCTTACCTGAAAGCTCGTTCGCCGATTAGTGGATCTATCTTATCCTCGTTTCTCAATTATCTCTTTTAAAGGAGCTATGCCCGTTTTATCTAGTCTCGTCTTCGTTTTTCAGTACCTAGATGGCCGTTTCCTCAGTTAATCTAACTCCGTTACCGCTACCACCCCTTTTTACAACACGCGCTTAAAGGCAGTTAGTCCTTTCCGATCGGTTTATTTTAATTATAAGAGGCTTACCGATAGCTCTGATCGCCCTTGTTTTATCCCTGCTAGCCAGTTACGGCACCTGGGGAGGTTTTTCTCCAACCGATAGGTACTACGATGCCCTTATAATAAGATACCGATAGACCTTATACCTACGAACCTGATCGGGACCTACCGATTAACGCACGAAGACTTATAAACGATACCGATACGAACGAATTAAATAGATATTAAATAAGATAGCCCAGAAAAAAAGAATAGTTATAAGTTATAGTCGAGAATAGTTATAGTATTGCCTAGAGACCCCTTTTGTCGCCCTTACCGATATATAGTTGGTAGGAAGAGCCTAGAGAGCCCCTAGAACTACGTACAGGGGAGGGATCGAGGGTTAAGGGAAGCCCGGTAGATGCTGCCGGACGAATATAGGAACGGTTATACGAATAATAGCTAGAAACGGAAATAGTCGGGTATGAATAGGATATATTAGTTAGTTTATAGGATCAGGAATCAGTTAAAAAGGATCGGCAAAAGATAGTCATGAACGAGAAGGACGGGATTACGTTGCATCGTATGGGATTGTTTCTTTATTTCTTACGGGAGCTACGCTTGTTTTACCTACCCGTTGCAGTTCCTATTTCCTAACTATTAATCCCTATTGTTTCTTAATGGCCCTAATGGACCTGGCTCGCTCCTAATTAATCAGGGTTAATTAGGAATAGGTTAATTAGGTTAGTTTATAGGTTATAGCTCCGTTAGCCTAGTTCTTGTTATTAGATCTTTCCTGTTTCCTATTAATCGTTAATTAAACTAGCTTAGCTCCTAGTTAGTAGCGATTAAATAGGTTCAGGATTAATTAGGTTCAGGTTTAGGATCAGGCACGGCTATAGTTAGTTACCTACCCCACTACCCACTTATTACTGTTGTAATCGCCCAGTTGACCTGTTTCTTCCTGACTTATCCTGTTAGCCTTTAATTAAACTGGCTAGCTTTCAGTTAATCAGGGTTAATCGGGATTAGGTTGATTAGGTTCAATAGGAACGAGAGCCACCGCACTTATTGTTAGGAGTTTAATTACTCCTTGCGGATTAATTGAACTAGGGAGGCTGTAATAGTACGGTGGATCTAGGCCACGTAGCCTTTTCGATGTATATTTATATAGGTCGCGTACTTATATTTTCATTAGCTAGACTTAGACCTATAGATATTACGACCTATAGCCATTCACTCGTTTCTTGTTATGCCTTTCTAGCCTTCCTCGTCTTTGCCTTTTCCAGTCTCCTTTCCTAGCTGCCGTTTTTAGCTGGCCGATCAACCGATTACAGCTGTTTACAGCTGTGATCTTAGGTTGATCGGCACTGGGCCAGTTGTTAGTAGTTGGGTAGCCTTTTCGTGCCTCCGTTAGCGTGCCCACGCTGCTCCTGTTCAGTAGGATAATATATTATTACTTAACCGAGAAGCTAAAGCTTATATCCCTCGACCTACGATACTTTAAGAACGAGAAAGTAATACCGAAGTAGGAAGAAATACCTAAAGCTATATTAAAGGTTAACGTTATTTAAATAATCGAACGTAAATATAATTACTAATTATACGAGATGGGGATCTTAAGTTATAATTAAACTAAAGATTTTATTAACGACGAAGGTATTTATTATTATAAGGGTACTATTAAAACGAACTTAGTCGAAGTTAACGTAGTTAAGCGAGCTAGAGGTTCTAACGGTAAATATATCGAAAAAGAGGTACCCGATTAAGAGAATGTAAAAGTTCTATCGTTATAGCTTAGGTGTAAACCGACTAAGGCCGGTAAGAACGCTACTTTAAATACGAACGACTAAGCTAAGAAGGCGAAGATTATTAACGAGTTATTAAGAGAATTTTAGCTAAATAAAATTAATAAGAATAGTAGGAAACGCTTCGAGGTTTCGTAGGACGATTTAATTAAATTTATACTTAAGTTTTCGGAATAAGTAATTAAGTATCTTACGATACGCGTTATAGAGATTAACGAAGGTTAGCTTAAGGTTATTAAGATTATAAAGGAATAGATATAAAAGAGTCGGAAAGAAAGCGTTAAAATACCTAACGTACCGTAAACTACCGCTTCGTTTATTAATCCTTCGAATAAAATATCGGTAAATTCTATTATCGCGAAGAATACTAGAAACTATATCCGGCCTCTCCCTAAGCTAGTAGTTAACGTAAGACCTAACGGGAACGAGGCTTTCGTATCTACGGTAATCGATATAAGGACGTAGTTTAATATGATCGTAAAAAGCTACGTAAAGAAGTAGCGTCTCCTTATAACCGGTACTAAGGCGATATAATAAGGTTTTAAATCCTTTATAAAGACCTTATACGTAGGAATAATCGACGGTTTTATTTCACTTACCGATTATTACTTTCGCTTACCGATTTACATCGTTAAAGATAGGTATATTAGTTATTCCTTATTATTTAATATAAACTTTATCTTTTAGTTTCGTATGAAATTTAAATTCGACGGAAGTACCTTTATAAGAACCGTTAACTTTAGCTCGGCCCGGATAATAGGTCCTTTCGCTATCGACTTAAGAAGCGATACGCTACTAAGCTTTATATTCGGCGATTAGGAAAACTAAATGCTATTAATACCTTAAGCCGCTATAATGGCGTATATAGGCCTAAAAACGCGTTCTTAGCCGAATACTTAGAGACCGACGTTAGCCTTTAAGCTAAAATTAATTATGCCCGCCTTTATAACGACGATATAAAGGTAGTACTTATTTCTAAAGCTAAGGACTTATCGGCCCTCGAACTTAGTTTAGATAAGGGAAATAAGGCGATCGCTAGATTAAGCGACGAAGAATTCCTTTACGTTTTTAGTAAAGCCGTTACGAAGGTAATTCGATATACGACGTAAGAATCGAAATAATATAAGCGAGACCTAGCCCTTATTTCGGAATTAACTTACTAAATTAAACGTACGTTTTTAGTTAATACTATATATAAACCTAAGTCGTATAAAGTTTAACCCGTGGATAACGTACCGTTAAACGGCTAGATATCGCTAGGAATATTCGATTAAAAGGATTAGGTATTAGGAAAGGTTAAGTCGAAGTACGAACCGCTAGAGGTATTATAACGCGATAAACCTTATGAGAATATTATATTAAGATTCGCTAGTAATCCCTGTAATATTAGATTAATAACGGAAAGGCTTAACGTTATTAAAGTAGGTTTATTAGATATAGAATTAACCGATTAAAAGAAAGACGTATTTATTAAGATCCTATATCGAAAAGAAATAGCCTTAGCCTAGGATTTCTTTAAAATCGGGAAAATCTAACCTAAGGTTTATCCCGATTATAAGATTAAAACGGTACTATATAACGCCTAGTAAGCTAAGGGTATCGTTATCTTAGTATTCCTTAAGGAACGATAATTGAAGTCTTACGTATACGACTAAAGAACGGAATCCTAGAAAAGAGTTACGGTTCTTATCGAAATACGTAATTCGTAGTCGAAAAGAAAGATAATAATTTACGACTTATTAATTCTACGATAAAACTTAACGCCTAGATTATTCGCGACGCTTTCTTATCCCGAGATAAAGACTCCTTTGCCTAAGAATTCGTTATATATTTAATCCTTATAATCGTCGACTTTTTCTCTAGGTACGATTAAGTAACGCTAACGAAAACGAACCATAACCTAATTACGTTCGTTACTCCTATTAGCCTTTTACGTATAACGACTTTATTATAAGGCGCGACGAACTTAGTTATCGCTTTTTTCCGAGCCGTTATACGAATTCTTTACGATTTAATTCCTATTAAATGCGAGCCTTTCTTCGACGACGTCGGTATTAAAGGGCCGGTATCGAAATATAATAACTAGGAGGCTTTTCTAGAAATACGACGCTTTATCTTAAAGTACTTAGAAAATATCGACGCCGTCTTCCTAAACTTTAAATTAATCGGTATTACTACTCGCGCCGTTAAATTTAGTTAGTATAAAGGTAATACGGTAATCGTCGGATATTAATATAGTATAAACGATAGGAAGCCTTCGGAAGCGAAGATAATTAAGATCTTAAAGTAGAAGTTATATAAGAATATAAACGAAGTAAGATTTTTTATTAGTATTACGGTTTTCTTTAGGATATAGATCGACTACTACGCTATAGTCGTTAAACCTTTTCTAGTATTAATACGTAAGGAAGTATACTTTATCTAAGGTATCGATTAATAATATGCTATGGATTCGCTTAAGATTATTTTTATTAACGTATCGGTATTAATTATTTTAAATTATATTATCAAATAATTAATCCGAGTAAAAGTCGACGTATTAAGAGACGGTTAAAGCTATATATTAGGTTAGGATAACGATAAAGGTAACTTTAAACCTTTAAAATACGAGTTAAGGATCTAAAGAAAGGCAGAGTTAAATTACGACGCTACGAAACGAGAGTATTTAAGAGTCGTTAAGTTCTTACGATAACTTCGAAACTACCTTTACGGTATTTACTTCGTACTTAAAACCGACGCTAAAGTATTAATCGCCTAATTTAACGACGGATTCTTTAGTTTTCCGGGCGCTATCCTTATTAGGTAGATAACTTATATTAAGATATTTAGCTTTAATATTTAATATATATCCGGTAAGAAATATTCCGCTACTAACGGTCTCTTACGTAAACCTAGCGGCTTAAGTAACGACGACGACGATTAATAAGAAGACGATATAAAGGACTTTATTAATATATAATTCAATATAATATACGTAAATATAATCGTATTACTTAACGTCGTTAAGTAATTTAATAATAAAGCCCTACCGTTATAACCGCCGGAAGAATAATCGATAGAGTCGTAAGAAATAGTAACGTTTCTTACGCGATTTTAATTACTTATCTAATTAAAAGAAGACCGATTAATAGGGTATTAAAAGCGATAGACCCGGTTTAAGAAGGAAGCGCTTAAATACGTCGTTTCGGAGAATATTTTATAGAGGAAGCCCGAGAAGTATAAGGATATACGACGAATTATCGACTAGGAGAAATTACGTAAAGCTATAATTAAGGATTACTACGAGGATTTCGGTTATAGGAGACGTATTTCGACTTACGATCGGATAGCTAAACTATATTATTAGCGCGGCATATTCGAATACGTCGCCCGAGAAGTTAAATCGTATCCTAGATATTAAAAAGGAAATAATACCCGGAAAGTCGATCCCGCCTTATATAACGAGTTAATTAACGTTCTTACTTACTAGGTAATAAACGTATAATATATATTAATAGATAACGGATTTATCGTAATAATTAAAGTATTAAACGAATTATTTAGTTTTCTCGAAGCCCGAGTTATTAAAAAGATAAATTCTAAGACGATCGCTAAGTTCTTTTAGGAGTAGATATTTCTATAGTACGGCGTACCCCTAGTAATTAAATATAATAATAATTCCGAAAATAAAAAGGAGGTCCGTAAAGTAATAAAGCTAATCGGTACTAGAGTTAAAGTCGGTACTACTTATTTCCCGTAATCCTAAGAAATAATCTAGGTTAAGTATAAAGTAATTCGCGGAAGCCTTATAAAAGATATAAACGGTAATAATCGGAAGTAAACGAACTTATTAAGGATAATTATATAGGTAAATAAGACTTCGACGTACTTATACGGAATATCGTTATCCGAATTAATATATAAACGTAAGGCTATTATCCTGATAAAAACCGTTATCCCGACCTAGCGTATTGTAAACTAAAAGAATATCCCGGACCGAGAATCGCTTTTAACTATACGCGTACGATTAATCGAAAGACGCTAGGAAGATATATTAACCGTAGCTAAGGTTCTAACGGTTAAATATAAGGAAGCTACCTAGTACTAGGACGAAAAGAACGCTTACCGGATACGAAAAGAGCCCCTAAAAACCGACGAACTCGTATTATTATACGATACGCTACGATATATAAATAAATCGATAGCCGTAAAACTAAAGTACTACTAGAAGGAACCGTACCTAATCGCCGAAGATTTAGGCTATAGTCGTTATAAGCTTAAAGAACCGGATAAAGTTACGCTATTATACCCGGTTTTAGGCTATAAACTACGGAAATTTATCTAGGATATTAACGGGTTTTAAAAGCTAAAAAACCCAGAGAAAGACGAATGAAATATACGCTTATTATTAACTAAATATAAGGACTAGGAATCGACGATTATTAACGACCCTTAAACTAAAGGAGGTTTAGAGCTTATATCCTCGGTAATCGACGACGAAGAAAAAGAATAGTTAGTCCCGAACGATAAGGCGCGAATTATAATAGAAATATTAAATAAGAAGCTTAAAGGATACGAAGTTATACCTAACGATAAACCCGGACTAAGAAGATCGACCCGACTATATAAATAACCTTCTTATTATGAAACGATAAGGCTATAGTACCGTAAAACGACCTACCTATACCGATCGAAGAATTATAAAGTATAAGAGCTTAATATATAATCGCTTTCCTAAGCGAAAGAGGAAAGAAGTTATTCCTATATAGTTATTAAACCGATAGCCTATATACGAAATTAATACCTTAAATTATAACATTAATAAATACGCCCTCCCCTATCTCTTACCTTAAAAGAAAGTATATTTCTATAGATTATTAACGCCGATTAACGCGTTCCTATATTTAAATATATTATCCTTTGCGTTTATCGTTAGAAATCCGAGATATTAATATCCTAGTATTATGAAATTATTATATTTTAATATAGGTATATTTCAGTATTATTACGTAGCTGGCGAGAGCTAAGCTTAGGTTGATAGGTTATTCGTAAAGGGAGTAATGGAGTGTAGGTAAGAAGGTATATATTAACTAACTAGAAAAGAAGGAAAGTTATTAGAGAGTATAGAGTAATCTATAGGTATATATAGTAATACTCGATTAGCTTAGGTAAGCTAGGTAGTTCCTATTAGGAGTATATACCTACGTAATATATTCCCTAGTTAAGCTTACGATAGTAAGGTTAACTATAGTCCTTTACTCGCGATAATAACCTAAGGAGGTTGTTCCTTAGTTTCACTATGCCTTATTAAGGTTAATCGACTACTAGGTACCCTATCTCGGGCTCCCTTATGTCTCCTTATTTATATATATTCCGGTTTATTACTAGTGGTATTTTCTCTTAAGTTATATGCTTTTCCTACCCCCTACTTAATACTCTATAGTCTGTTATAAATAAAAATAATTACTCGCGTAATTACTCATATAATTATCCGTATAATTACTCGCTTTCGATTAAGCGGTAGTTAGCTATATAGGTAATATAATAGTAATAATAATCGCTCTAATATTAATACTAGGATTTAATCTCCTTTGTTACTATCGCGCGCGTTCGCGCGCGTTATTTATATTAACCGATTCTGCCGTTTTTCTTACGAAGGCGGTTAAGTATAAATATATCTAGGATTTCTCGTTCTCGAATTAAACGTATGTCTTTTTTTTCCTTTCTTCCCTAAGTTATTTATCGTAAGTATATATACCTAATTATAATTAAGTAATTCTATTAATTACGCGATCGTAAGTTAATATAATTAATAAAGCTTTATTAATTTATTATCGTAAGATAAGTCTACTTTTTTTATAATTTACGTAAAACGTAACTCGGGTATTATACGAATCGTAATATACTTTTATTAAGCGACCGTAGGATAATAACTTAGCTTATCGCGATAAGGGTTATTATTTATAATTAATATATTATTCTTAATATTAAAGTATCTTAAGATAATAAAGCGATCGTTAGTTACTTTATATTAATAAGTAAGAGGTTATTCGGGATAATTTATTTATTACTTATTTATTATTTACCGGTAGTAATATAATACCGTAATTAACGATCTCTTAGTATATCCGATACTTAAGAGCTTCGTAAGATTATATTAGCGCTTTAAGGCACCGTAGCCTCGCTAAAGTAAAAGATATTCGGCTTTTCCGCCGCGAGTTCCTAGCTTACCTTCCGTATTCGTACGGGGGATAACGTTAGAGCTTCGGCCGGTAGCCCCGTTCGCCGCGGAAGGATACCTTTTATTCCCGGGTCCGGGGCCTTAGTTATCGCTTAACCCCTTAAGGATTTCTTTATTAACGAAAGCGACGTCGATATAATCGTACTTAGCTTCTTAACGTAACGTACTTAGGCCTTAATTACTCGCGTTCCTTAGGGTATCGTATCCCGAGCTATCGAGGTTTCTACCGATAAATCCTTTAAGAAAGAATCTTCTAAAGAAGACTTCTTCTTTTTATACGAAGAAGTAATCGAAGAAAACGATCGCCCGGTTATATTAATTATTCGTAAGATTTTCATACGTAAAATCCGAACCTAAATTCGTATATATTAGGTTACGTTTTTTAATAATATCGCTATTACTCGCGTAACCTAAGCGATTATTATTATTATTATTTCGATCCGTAATAATATCGTAGGACGAGAATAAGGATAAGGTTAAAGCCGTAACGCTTTCTTAACTTCCGGAATTATTACCGCCTTCGTTATTTCCTTTAGTCCGGCCGTTTCGGCGGTTTCCTTTAATACCTCCGTCGCGCCGGCCGCTTTAGCTTTTACTACCGCCGGTTTAAGAACTACCTCGGTTACCCGTAATCAAAAGTACGGCGCTTATCGCGTAATTCCTTACTTAACTTATATACGTAATATAGCTTAGAATAGGTTTATTAGAAAATACTTCGATTCTTTTTAAAATATTAATTATTATTACCGCTACTTTTCCGGTTACGCCTACGTATCTTTATAGGTATTCTTACCTCCGTACGTCGAGGTTTAGAATTAATATTATATAAGGCCGACGTTCTAATTCTATCGGCTATTTATTTTATCGTCGTCCGTATCGAGACTTCGGCCGATATATAAGCTTTATTTCGCGTTATTTAATATTTATTAACGTTATTTATAGGTTCTTAAGTTCGTTACGATAATAAAGGAGTTCTTAATCCTTTATTAAAACGGAAAGTAAATACTTACGGTATCCGAAACCGCCGAATCGCGCCGAGGAGTAGCTAATTCCGATTAGTTTACTTAATTAAGCGTAAGTCCTTTTATTACCGGCCTATCGATTACCGTAGCCGTATCCGTCTTTAGCTTTATACTTACTAGCTCTTTTATTACTTCGGCTAACGCGAGTAGCGTTTCCGCCGCTCTATCGACCGTAATACCTAGCGCGGCTTCGTCGGCCGTCGCTCCCGAGTAAGAGTTAAACGTAAAGATAAAAGACGTTAGAGGAAAGGAAGAGAAAGAGAAAACTTCCGAAAACGAAAAGTAATCTTTTAAGGAAGTAATATTTAAGGTCGCTCGCGATTATCCGCTTATTTTATTCGAATAATACTTATACGAAGTATTATATCGATAAATTAATCGCTTATACGAAGAGATTATTAAGTATTAAAACGAGCCGGCTAATACTTACGTATTCCGTTAATTTAACCTTACTTATTATTCCCGTAGTTAAGTTCTTTATCTTAAAGTAACCTTTCTATATTAGGATCTAGGAGTAATATGAGTTCGGTATTTAGCGATAAGGAAAGCTATTTCTATATAGCGGTAGTACTTTATATTTATATATTAGCTAATTAAAGGAAGAATTTACGTACCGTTAGTACTTACGGCGACTCTTTAAGTATTATTATAATTATTTCTCCGCGAGTATCCTATAGGTTAAGTAATGTTTTAAAGTACTCGAACGACTAACGTAATAAAGCTTTCGTAAGTCCGTTTATTAATATTTAATTAGTAAGGAGATAGATTACTTCGAAGGTATCCTTTTAGTACTTCTAACATAGCTATATATTCTATATATCTATATAACGTAGCCTAGTATTAATCCTTTCTTTTTTCCTTATTATTAGTTTAATCGTTTACTATTTATCGTTATATACCCTCTAAGGTTCTTCTAGCTTTAGGATAATATCCCTAAAGAAACGTTTAAGAGCTATCGTTTCCTTAGCTATATACTTTAAAGCGAATAGTTTAGCTTTAGTCGTTGATATCGATACTATATCTTAACGAACGGCTTTTCATATAATCGAACCTTTAAATAAGGATATAACGTATCCCTAAAACGACTTTCTTAATTCGGAATCGTTTATAAACGAAGCGTTACTATTAATTAAGAGTACCTAAGCGTTATTATTTTTACCCCTATACCTAATACTAAGGAAGCGAGTAGTATATAAGTATTTAATCGTTTAATTAATCGCTTTAAAGTACTAAGGTCTTAGATTAATTAGGAAATAGGATAGTTAGGACGCTACGAAAGCGACGTCTAGGCGTATTATAATTACGCTATAGAGTAGTAATCCTACTTTTTCCTAGTATTTCTTAACTTATTATTTCGAAGCGACACTTATATACTTTACTAGCTCGGTAATTAATAATAATATTATCAAAAATTAATTATTATCCGTTAGTTTAAAGCGTTTAGTAATCTTCTCGATATAAGCGTCGTATATTAAGGTTATAGTTCGTACTTTACGATTCCGTATTATTTTAATCTCTAAATATTACTTTATTAGTTCTAGCTCTTTCGTTTCATAGGTATCCTTTAATCCCTAAGCTACCTTTTATACCATCGCCTCTAAGCTTTTATAGTTTATAACTAATATATCGTTTACGTATATTAATACGAAGACTTTTCGTTTTTCTATATAGAATAAGTACGGCTCCTATAGAAAGCTCTAAAGTCCTAAGCGGTTAAGGATACTTTCGATCTCCTTGAATTAAAATAAAGGTAAATCTCTAAACCCGTATATTACTCTTATAACGAAAGCGTATTTTCCTTCTTTCTTAAACCCGTCTAATAACTCTATAGGTATAAGGTCGCTTTCCGGTCTTATAGCGTTAAGGAATACGTTTTTAATGTTATATTAGTTAACTTCGAGGTCGAATTAAGCTACGATAACTATTATTATACGGAACGATTTCGTTATTAACGTAATTACGTAAGTACTCTTGTTATATAGAGAGCTACTTATATATGGCTCCCTATTCCTTCTCGAATTATTCGCTTACCTAATATAGCTCCTAGCTCGCTTATATAACATAGCTCGTAGCTTCCTATCGTTTATATATAGGTAGCTCGCATTTCCTTTATTGATTTCCTTCCTTTTTAGGTAGTTAGTTAATTTACCTTCTTCTTCCTACCTTCCGTTGCTCTTAAGAAGTAACCTTAGTACCTACGTAGCTCTCTTAATCTACGTATTAGTTATAAGCCCGGTAGCCCTTCTAAGGAACTAAGTTAACTAAGGTTTTATTATATAAGCTTCCGAGTAATCTTATTATTTATTTCTATCTCTTTAATCTCTCGATTAATCGTTTTTCTTTTAAATATCGCTTTCGTTTTCCTCTCGAATAATATATTTATAGTAATAACGGATACTAGCGGAAACTTCTTTATTAAGAAGTTACTTATTAATATTAACCTACGTAACTTCGACGAATATCTACGATAGTTTATTACTTTCCAGAACTACGCCGAGTAATTCGATATTTAAAAGGATATTAATCCTAATGTAAACGATTATAAGCTAAGCTCGGCGATACTCCTATCGCTCGAAGAATTTATTACTTAAGAAAAGAAGCGAACGAGGAAGTAGTACCTTTAAGCTTTCTACGAATAGGTCGAGAAAGATCCTAAGACTCGTAGGGAAGAGCCGAAAGCTTTAACCGAAAACCCGCGTTACTTCTTTATCGAAGAATATAAGTAATTATTCGAATAAAATCGCTCTTAGGAGTCTTAAGTTACTATCGCCGGTAAAAGCTACCGAGCTTTCTACTATTAGATTATATCCTCGGTCTTTATTAATTATTTCGAGTTCGTCGGTATATAACTTAAAGCTTAGGAACTTAAGCCGAACGTTTAAAATACCGTAAGACTACTCCGCGACTACCTCGCTCCTACCTTTATTATTACGTAAACGCTCGTTCGCTAGGAGTATTACGAGGTCTTATAAAAGATAAAGGCGGGTACTTTCTACGGAGAGTAATTCTTTATTACTTAGAATAACGCTTACTACCGAGCTCTTACTTACGATATTAACGAAATCTAAGGCATACTCGGAGCGAAGGATTTCTTCGAAGCTATTAAAGCTAAGATCGCTTTAGATTAAGCTACTTACGTAACTATTAAACTAACTACGGCGGACCGGCTTAAACGATAGCTACTTTCCTTTATAAAGCTAAGTAAAGTACTCGGAGCTTTTATTTCCGAGGATAAGAAGATAAGTAAATCGGGCCTTTATATCTTAGCTACGCATTAAAGAGTTACTTTAGGATATAAAGCCGGAACGACTAACGCTAGTAGCTCTAGTAACTTTAATAGCTCGACCGATAACGCTAGAGCTAATAAGTATCTATATAATTAATAATACCGTTAGGTTCCGGAGGTATACGCTAACCTTTAATTCGCTATTACCGGTAAAACGCTACGATAAATCTTATATATACCCGACGACGTAAAACTAACTACTAAATAACGGTATAACTTAAGCGACTTTACCTTATTCCGAGCCTTTATTAAAAGCGACGGATAAAAGATTACCGCTCCTAATTAAGGTAGCTCCTCCGGAACTAACCTACCTCGGAATAAACGTAATAAAAATAATAAGTAATCCGGTAATATTAACGTAACGATAATCGACCTACGTATTATCTATATAACCTTTAACGTAGGGATATTTTTTATTATGAATTTTATACGATATCCCCTCTCTAAGAGTACTATCTTCGATAACTACGGAGTTATTTACCTTATTAATAACCGGGATCTATTAGTCGAAGGCTTTTTCGCTTCCGCTAAAGACGGGTAAACCATCGAAGCTAGTATTACGAGCTTTCCTATTACCGGTACTAGCATACGCGTTATTAAAAACTACCTTTAGGATAAGTCGGGTAAGCTTATAATTAACCTTACGCTTAAAGACGTTATTCTCGTTAAAGATTTCTATATTAATATTATTTCCGAAGTAAAGCTTTTTATTATTAATGTTTAGTATTATAGTTTTAATTACTTTCTTCGCCGGGGGTCGATTAAAAACGGGTTTATTATAAGAAAGCTCGAACGTCGTTATAACCTAGTATTCTTTAAATTTAAGTAGTTTTCCGTTTACTCGTAAGTTCTTTTTATAATACCGCTACGTACTGAGGAGGAGTAGAGCGTACGCGATGCTGGAGACCCGGATAGGTTTACTCGAAAGTATACTCGATCGAAGACTATAATACGTACGATGGTCTAGGATAGATAAAACTAGTGTCGCTATATTAATCGAGAAGTAAGGAATCTAATGTAGTTATCGTATCTTAGCTATGCCCTTTAGTCGTAGAGGTATAGTAGTCGCTAGCCCGAAGGCATAAGAGGTAAGGAAAGAAAAGGGGTAAAACGTAAAAGTTACTTATTCGGTTATAGCGGTACGACGAAGTAACTTAAACGCCTATAATTAAAATAGATATATTAATCGGAGAACGACGGATTTAATAATAAAAACGAATCTTTAATTAAGGTAAAAATAATAAAGATAATAATCTAACTAGGTAATAAATTAAATAATAAGTATAATATATTCCGTATTTACGGAAGCTATGGTTACTTTATATAAGTATAAGGCCTATCGTAACGTATTACGTAATATATTAAGAAGGTATATCTTACCGTATTACTATAGCCTCCTTAGTTTAATTATACCGTAAGGAATAATTAAACTAAAAAGGATAGTACGATATATCCCGATTAATATTTCCCCTTAAAAACTACCGCGAAACTTTATTCCTCCGGCTATTATCTAATTATTACGGCCGCGCCTTTAACTTCTCGTTTAATATTATAAGGAGGCTTTTTTATTACTTTATAACTAACTTAGCCTAGTTTACCCTTACCGATCTAACCCGATCGGCGTTTTCTTTCTTTATTTCGGCTACCTTTTTTTTAATCTCGTCCTAGCCCTCCTAATTAAAGGAATAGTAAGGGAACGGGCGCGTCCTAAGGATTAACTAGGTATCTTTCCTTTACTTATACGGTATAAAGGTCTTCTCCGACTAGAAAGCCTTAATCCTTTTTAGTCCGGGGGAAGGAAGGGAACGCGCTATAACCTCGACGAAGTTATTATAGCGGAGGTTTACGTTTATTAATACGAGGAAATAAGGGGGATTAAGTACTAAGGCTATAAAAAAACGGCGGACTTCGGCCTATGCGATAAACCGAACGAAGGATTTACGGCTAAGGGGTTCGCCGATCGGCCTACTTTAGGCGGATATTATAACGTTAATAAGGTTAATTCGCTTTTAATAATCTACGGCTTACCGAAGACGCTTAACGATACCTATTCCCTCCTTTAAAACTCGAACGCTATAAAATTACTTTACTACCTCGGCGTATTTTCTTATAATATTAAGGGAATTAAGCCCCTTATTTTTTTAAGCTTAACGGGCGACTTCGATCGGTCGTTTAAAGATAAGATACGGTAGAATACCGCTTTAAAAACCGTAGCTATAGTTATCTTATTAGTTTATTAACGCGATATAATAAGTAAACTAAGGGGTTATACTAGGCTCGAAGCTACCGTCTTCCTAGGTTCGCCGTAATTAGCTAAGCGCGTACGCCGCCCGATCGAGGGCGCCGTCCTTAATTATATTAAAGCTATATAGTTTCCGGAGCTTAGGGAGGTATAGCGCTACGGCGAAGTAAGCCTAGGAGAACTTCTCGGGGTTAGTAATAACTCGTTCGGGGTTTATTAAGTCCGTATAGATCGTAAAAACTAAAGTAAAGGCGGGGTTATCGAGGAGGTATTAACGGGTTAAGAAATCGAACGATCCTATCGATCGGTAGCTTATCGTTTAATACGGGTTTACTTCGAAGGCCGCCTTCTTACCTTCGAGGTCGTAATTAATTATAATATAAAGAACGCGGATATCTTCGTTAGTAAGGTAGTCGTAACGGGCGACGTAAACGAAAGAATTAACTAGAGCTACTTTCGTTTATTCCTATAGCTATTAATTTATAATTCGGGGTCGATTAACGGATAGCCGGAAGGCCTAGGTTATATCGGATCCTAACTCGATCGGACCCTTCCCCGAATCGTAATTATCTAAAATATTAAGTTAATATTTCTTTATATTACTTTAGTTATCCTTACTACCGTAAATCTCCCGTAGGAGTTTAATTAAGTCGGCTAAATCGGCGCGACGTACGTCTTTATAAACGGAGGGAAGGGAGAAGGAGAGGAGGATTCCGGCGGAGCGGGGGGAAGATATAATAAAAATAAAAAAAAAAGAATTAGGGGAAGGGGAAGAAAAGATAATAAATTAAAGGTAAAAATAAGAATTTAAATTAATAATAAGAAAGGTAAGCTAGAGATTAATAAGAATATAATAATTATAGGAAGGGGGTTTCGAAATAGGATACCTAAAGAGGAAAAAGAGAAGAAGGGAGACGTATTAACGATATAGTTAGATATACCTTTACGGCTAACGCTTTAAGAAAGCGCGTTCCCCCGTATACGTATAGAGCTATAATAAGAAACGCGTTAGCTTATAGCTTCCTATTATATATTCTTAGTAAAGTAATAAGTACGTACGTTCGTAGACTTATAATTAAACGTAGGCTAGGGTAGGTACTATCGAGACTCTCCTAAGTACGGTACTTACGACCTAGGTAACGTATTCGATTCTTTCGTTCTCGTCCGACCTCTCCTTTTATTTCTCGCTATTTTACGGTTCCGATCTACTTCCTTTCTTTTATTCCTTAAGTTCTCTATCTTCGTTTTAATTCGTTTTTCGATTTTTCTTAATTTTAGATTTATAATTTCGTCGTTCCTATCTCTCTCTTTCTTATATATATATATATAATAAACCCTATCATTTAAAAGTAATTCCTTAAATTAAACCAGGTAACCGTTCTTAAGCTACTTAAGTAGTTAAAAGCTACGGGGATTACCGACGAGAAAATTACCGGGGCGTTTAAGAAAGCTAAGAAGAATAAAAAAAAGGCCGTAACGTATTAACGGGCTAAGTCGATACCGCCGCCGGTAAACCTAATAAATAAATAGCCCGACGAATCCTTCCGCCGCTTATCCTTTACCGAGGAGTTCCGGGACGTTAATCGGCTAATTCCTAAGCCTTAATAGGTACCGTACGCCCCGTACTCCCGCCCGCTAGACTAAAGCCCGAAAGTAATTATCGGCCGGTAATTCTAAGGTATCGAAGGAATTCGGGTAATAAACTAATAGCGCTAAGTATATAGCTTTTAATATTAATAAGGTCTATTAATCGAAAGCTATATTAATTAATAATAAGATAATTCGTAACGTTCGGTTCTATTTTTTAGATAGGCCGACGGTCGGCCGGTATATCGTATGGGAAATTATAAGTAAGGATTTTTAGGAGGTTACCTACCTCTAAAGCTACGCCATATCCCTCGCTCGTTACGTTTAATTCTTTCGCCGTCGGATATTATTTATAGAGATTAATAATAAGGACCCGGTTAACGAGTATTTTCGTCGGCTAACGACGGATCCTCGTTACGTCGTTAGTTTATTTATTTAATAATATAAGGTACCTAACGAAGTACCTTATTAGTACTACGAGCGTTAGCTCGCTTCCTCTAATACCGCTAAATACGTAGGTATATAACCTTTCTTTTTTTACCGATCCTTAGTCCCCGATCGTATCTTTAGGTACTCCTACGGCGTTTACTTTTTCTTTATTAACTAGATACGTTATAAATTCCGAAATAAGCGGTTTACCTACCTATAGGTAAGAATAGATCGTAACCTCCTTCTAATAAAGGATCTAAGTTAAGCCTTATACCCGCTTATAATACGGGTAACGAAGGAGGAGTTATTATTTATAATAAACTTAAAGATCGTTACTTTCCGGGGGTCGGGAAGTAAGTAAGTTTTTAGTTTTCTTAGTAACTAGTAAATAAAGGATAAGGTAAGAAGGTAGAAAGGAAAAGAGAGGTATTAATCGGCGGGTATACGTTACTTCTAGCTTATTTTTAAACGCGTATTCCTTTTCTTTTCTTTTTCTTTTACTTTTATTAATATAAATTACTTTCCTTACTTTTCCTTTAAATACTAAAATATACCTATATTAAAATATAATAATTACGTAATATTAGGATATTAATATCCCGGATTCTTAACGACGAACGCAAAGGATAACTTATCTAAGTATAGGAACGCGTTAATCGGCGTTAATAATCTATAGAAACATACTTTCTTTTAAGGTAAGAAATAAAGGAGGCGTATTTATTAGTATTATAATTTAAGGTATTAATTTCGTATATAGACTACCGGTTTAATAACTATATAGGGATAACTTCTTTCCTTCCTTACTTAGAAGAGCGACTATATATTAATCTCTTAAGCTTTATTACTTTTAGATCGGTATAGGTAGGTTATTTTAAGGCATTATAGCCTTATTATATTATAATAAGAGGGTTATTTATTAAGTCGGGTCGATCTTCTTAGTCCGGGTTTATCGTTAGGTATAACTTCGTATCCTTTAAGCTTTTTATTTAGTATTTTTACTATAATTCGTACCTTATCGTTCGGGGCTAATTATTCTTCTTTTTCGTCGTCGATTACCGAGGGTATAAGCTCTAGGCCTCCTTTAGCTTAGGGGTCGTTAGTAGTCGTCGATTCCTAGTCCTTATATTTAATCGGTAGTAGGCGTATAATTTATTCGTTCTCTTCCGGATTTTCTAGCTCCTAAAACCCGTTAATATCTTAAATAAATTTCCGTAGTTTATAGCCTAAAACTAGATATAATAACGTAACTCTATCCGGTTCTTTAAGCTTATAACGATTATAACCTAAATCTTCGGCGATTAAGTACGGTTTCTTTTAATAGTACTTTAGTTTTACGGCTATCGACTTATCTATATATCGTAACGTATCGTATAATAATACGAGGTCGTCGGTTTTTAAAGGCTCTTTTCGTATTCGGTAAGCGTTCTTTTCGTTCTAGTACCGGGTAGCTTCCTTATATTTAATCGCTAGAACCTTAACTACGGTTAATATATCTTCCTAACGTCTTTCGATTAATCGTACGCGTATAGCTAAAAGCGATTCTCGGTCCGGGATATTCTTTTAGTTTATAATACGCTAGGTTAGGATAACGGTTTCTATCGGGATAATAACCTTACGCTTATATATTAATTCGTATAGCGACATTCCGTATAAGCGCGTCGAGGTTTTATTTACCTATATAATTACCCTTAATAAGTTCGTCTACCCCCGATCGCTACCGTTTATACCTTTTATAAAGCCTTTACGAATTACTTTATACTTAACCTCGATTATACCCTAGGATTACGGGAAATAAGTAATACCGACTTTAACTTTAGTACCGACTAGTTTTATTACTTTACGGACCTTCTTTTTAATCTCGGAATTACCATTATACTTAATTACTAAAGGTACGCCGTACTATAGGAATATCTACTCCTAGAGGAACTTAGCGATCGTTTTAAAATCCATCTTTTTAATAACTCGGGCTTCGAAAAAACCGGATAATTCGTTTCGTACTTCGATTATTACGATAAATCCATTATCTATTAATATATATTATACGTTTATTACTTAATAAGTAAGAACGTTAATTAGTTCGTTATATAAAGTAAGGTCGACTTTCCGGGTATTATTTCCTTTTTAGTATCTAAGATACGATTTAACCTCTCGGGCGACGTATTTAAATATACCGCGTTAATAATATAATTTAGCTATCCGATCGTAGGTCGAAATACGTTTCCTATGGCCGAAATCCTTATGGTAATCCTTAATTATAACTTTACGTAGTTTCTCCTAGTCGATAACTCGTCGTATATCCTTATACTTCTCGGGCTTTCTCTATAGGATATCCTCCGAAATAA
>NW_026251327.1:0-37874 GCF_024521655.1 Durotheca rogersii
TCCGGACCGAGAATCGCTTTTAATTATACGCGTACGATTAATCGAGAGACGCTAAAAAGATATATTAACCGTAGCTAAGGTTCTAGCGATTAAATATAAGGAAGTTACCCGGTACTAGGACGAAAAGAACGCTTACCGGATACGAAAAAAGCCCTTAAAAACCGACGACCTCGTACTACTATACGATACGCTACGATATATAAATAAGTCGATAGCCGTAAAACTAAAGTACTATTAAAAGGAACCGTACCTAATCGCCGAAGATCTAGGCTATAGTCGTTATAAGTTTAAAGAACCGGATAAAGTTACGTTATTATATCCGGTTTTAGGCCATAGACTACGGAAATTCGTTTAAGATATTAACGGGTTTTAGGAACTACAAAATCCGGAGGAGGACGAATGGATTATACGCCTACTACCGATTAAATATAAGGACTAGGAATCGACGATTATTAACGATCCCTAAGTTAAAGAAGGCCTAAAGCTTATACCCTCGGTAATCGACGACGAAAAAAAGAATGGTTAATCCCGAACGATAAGGTACGAATTATAATAGAAATATTAAATAGGAAACTTAAAGAATACGAAGTTATACCTAACGATAAACCCGGATTAAGAAGATCGACCCGACTTAATAAATAATCCTTTTATTATAGTACGATAAGGCTATAGTATCCTAAAATAACCTACCTATACCGATCGGAGAGTAATAGAGCCTAAGAGCTTAATATATAATCGCTTTCTTAAGTAAGGGAGGAAAGAAGTTATTCCTATATAATTATTAAACCGGTAACCTATATACGAAATTAATACCCTAAATTATAATATTAATAAATACGCCCTCCCTTATTTCTTACTTTAAAAGAAAGTATGTTTCTATAGATTGTTAACGCCGATTAACGCGTTTTTATACTTAGATAAGTCGTCCTTTGCGTTTATCGTTAGGAATCCGGGATATTAATATCCTAATGTTACGTAATTATTATATTTTAATATAGGTATATTTTAGTATTTAAAGGGAAAGTAAGGAAAGTAATTTATATTAATAAAAGTAAAAGAAAAAGGAAAGGAAAGGAATACGCGTCTAAAAATAAGCTAGAAGTAACGCATACCCGCCGATTAATACCTTTCTTTTCCTCTCTGCCCTTTTACCTTATCCTTTACTTACTAGTTATTAAGAAAACCAAAAACTTACTTACTTCCCGACCCCTGGAAAGTAACGATCTTTAAGTTTATTATAGATAGTAACTCCTCTTTCGTTACCCGTATTATAAGTAGGTATACGGCTTAGCTTAAATCCTTTATTAAAAGGGAATTACGATTTATCCTTACCCGTAAGTAGGTAAACCGTTCGTTCCGAAATTTATAACGTATCCTATTAATAGAAAAGAAGTAAATATCGTAAGAATATCTAAAGATACGATCGAAAGCTAGCGATCGGTAGGAAAAGAAAGGCTATATACTCGCGTATTTAGCGGTATCGAAAGAGGCGAGCCGGCGTTCGTAGTACTAGCAAGGTACCTCGTTAAGTACTTTATATTATTAAACGAATAAACTAACGACGTAACGAAGGTCCGTCGTTAATCGACGGAAATACTTACTAACTAAGCCCTTATTATTAATTTCTATAAATAACGTTCGGCGGCGAAAGGATTAAACGTAACGGGCGAGGGATATAGTATAGCTTTAAAAGTAGGTAACCTCCTAAAAGTCCTTACTTATAATCTCTTATGCGATATACCGGCCGGCCGCCGGCCTACCTAGAAAATAAAACCAAACGTTACGAATTATCTTATTATTAGTTAATATAGCCCTCGATTAATAAATCTTATTAATATTAAAAGCTATATACCTAGCGCTATTAGTTTATTACCCGAATTCCTTCGATACCTCGGAACTACCGGCCGATGATTACTTTCGGGCTTTAGTTTAAGGGACGGAAATACGGAACGTACGGTACCTATTAGGGCTTAGGAATTAGCCGATTAACGTCTCGGAACTTTTCAGTAGAAGGTAAGCGGCGGAAGGATTCGTCGGGTTATTTATTCATTAAGTTTACCGGCGGCGGTATCGACTTAACCCGTTAATACGTTACGGCCTTCTTTTTATTTTCCTTAGCTTTCTTAAACGCCCCGGTAATCTCTTCGTCGGTAATCCCCGTAGCCTTTAGCTACTCGAGTAGCTTAAGGGCGGACGCCCGGTCTAATTTAAGGAGTTATTTCTAGATAATAGGGTTTATTATATATATATATATATAAAAAAGAAAGATAGGAACGACGAAATTATAAATCTAGAATTAAGAAAAATCGAAAAACGAATTAAAACGAAAATAAAGAACCTAAAGAATGAAAGAAAGGAAGTAAATCGGAACCGTAGAATAACGAGAAATAAGAGGGAAGGTCGGACGAAAACGAGAGAATCGAATACGCTACCTAGGTCGTAAGTACCGTACTTAGAAGAGTCTCGATAATACTTATCCTAACTTACGTTTAATTACGAATCTACGAACGTACGTACTTATTACTTTACTAAGAGTATATAATAAGAAGCTATAAGTTAACGCGTCTTCTGTTATAGCTCTATACGTATACGAGGGAACGCGCTTTCCTAAAGCGTTAATCGTAAAGGTATATCTAATTATATCGTTAATACGTTTCCTTTCCTCCTTCTTTTTTTCCTCTTTAGGTATTTTATTCCGAAAACCCTCCCCTTATAATTATTATATTCCTATTAATCTCTAGCTTATTTTTCTTATTATTAATTTAAATTCTTATTTTTATCTTTAACTTATTATCTTTTCTTTTCCTTCCTTTAATTCTTTTATTTATTTTTACGATGTCTTCCTCCCGTTCCGCCGGAATTCCTTTCTTTTTCTCCCTTTCCTCCGTTTATAGAGACGTACGTCGCGCCGATTTAGCCGACTTAATTAAACTCCTACGGAAGATTTACGGTAGTAAAAATAACTAAAATAATATAAAGGAGTATTAGCTTAATACTCTAGATAATTACGATTCGGGGAAGGGTTTAATCGAGTTAAAATCCGATATAGCCTAGGCCTTCCGGCTATCCGTTAATCGATCCCGAACTATGGATTAATAGCTATAGGAATAAACGAAGGTAGCCTTAGCTAACTTTCTCGTATACCTCGCCCGTTACGACTACGTTATTAACGAAGATATCCGCGCCTTTTATACTATAACTAGCTACGACCTTAAAGGCCGAAAGGCGGCCTTCGAAGTAAACCCGTATTAAACGATAAGCTATCGATCGGTAGGATCGTTTAATTTCCTAACCCGTTAATACCTTTTCGATAACCCTATCTTTATTTTAATCTTTACGATTTATACGGATCTAGTAAACCCCGAACGAATTATTACCGATTCCTTAAAGTTCTCCTAAGCTTATTTCGTTATAGTATTATACCTCTTTAAGTCCCGGAAATTATTTAGCTTTAATATAATTAGAAACGGCGTCCTCGATCGGGCGGCGTACGCGCTCGGTTAATTACGGCGAATATAAAAAGACGATAATCTCGAGCTTAATATAACCCCTTAATTTACTTATTACGTCGCGCTAATAAATTAATAAAATAGCTTTAGCTACGGTTTTTAAAGCGGTATTTTACCGTATCTTATCTTTAAACGACCGATCGAGGTCGCGCGCTAAGCCTAAGAAAATAAGGGCCTTAATCCCTTTAATATCATAAGAAAATACGCCGAAGTAGTAGAGTAATTTTATAGCGTTCGAATTTTAAAAGGAGGGGTAGGTATCGTTAAGCGTCTTCGGTAAGCCGTAGATTATTAAAAGCGAATTAACCTTATTAACGTTATAGTATCCGCTTAAAGTACGCCGATCGGCGAGCCTCCTAGCCGTAAATCCTTCGTTTGGTTTATCGCATAGGCCGAAGTCCGTCGTTCCTTTATAGCCTTAGTACTTAATCCTCCTTATTTCTTCGTATTAATAGATATAAACCTTTATTATAATAACCTCGTTAAGGTTATAACGCGCCCCCTTCCTTCCCCCGGATTAGAAAGAATTAGGGCTTTTTAATCGGGGGAAACCTCTATACCGTATAGGTAGAAGGGAGATACCTAGTTAACCCTTAGGACGCGTCCGTTTTTTTATTATTCCCTTAACTAGGAGGGCTAGGACGAAACCAAGAAGAAGGTAACCGAAATAAAGAAGGAAAACGCCGATCGGGCTAGATCGGCGAAGGTAAACCGGGTTAAGTTAGCTATAAAGTAATAGAAGGGCTCCCTTATAATATTAAACGAGAAGTTAAAGGTACGACGATAGTAATTAAATAATAGCCGGTAGAATAAAGTTTCGCGGTAGTTTTTAAGGAGAGATATTAATCGGGATATATCGTACTATCCTTTTTAGTTTAATTATCCTTTACGGTATAATTAAACTAAGAAGGCTATAGTAATACGGTAAAACATACCTTCTTAATATATTACGTAATACGTTACGATAGGTTTTATACCTATATAAAGTAACCATAGCTTCCGTAAGTACGGGATATGCTATACTTATTATCGAGTTTATTATATAGTTAGATTACTATCTTTATTATTTTTACCTTAATTAAAGATTCGTTTTTATTATTAGATTCGCCGTTCTCCGATTAGTATATCTATTTTAATTATAGGCGCTTAAGTTACTTCGTCGTACCGCTATAGCCGAATAAGTAACTTTTACGTTTTGCCCCTTTTTTCCCCTTACCTCTTATACCTTCGGGCTAGCGACTACTACATCTTTACGATTAAGGGGCATAGCTAAGATACGATAACTACATTAGATTCCTTGCCTCTCGATTAATATAGCGATACTAGTTTTATTTATCCTGGACTATCGTACGTACTATAGTCTTCGGTAGAGTATACTTTCGAGTAAACCTATCCGGGTCTTTAGTATCGCGTACGCTCTGCTCCTCCTCAATATAATAAACCTTAATTTAATATTTAAATAACAGATTACTTCATTAATAGTTAAATATAAGTTATTATTTATATAATTTATTATTTATAGATGAAAATATTATTAAAGATGAATGCTTTAATGAAAGCTATTAACTTTAATTATATATTATAAAGCTAATTAAAGAGATATAATTAAAATAATTTGATATTTAATTTCAGAAATGAAAAAATGATTTATATATATATATATATATATCAATATTTACTATATAAAAGTTTATATATTTCTAATTTAACATTTACGATGTAATATATAATTATCAATATAACTTTTACTTTTATTATTTTTACTAAAGGCCTGTTATTTAAACTAATATATTATATAATACTTATCTTAAAGATAGCTGTAATAAATATTAATAAGTTTTAAAAAATTCTGTTTATTAATATTATATCATACTATATTATTAAAAATAATAATAGTATTATCGTACTTTTTAAATATATATATATATATATTCGTACATATATCATTATATAGTATATGAATAATATATATATTTATATATAGATTATGTAAACATGAAAAATTTAATATATTTAATTTCATTATTAAAATTAATCTTTTAATGTAGTGTTAAAATTAGAAATCTTTATTAAAACTCATTTCTTCATTTAAGTTTTAATTTATAAATATAATATTATATAAGTAATGATATATATATTAATAAACTATTAATTAAATTGTTATATTTATTTCATTATATCTCTTTAGTTAGCTTTATAATCTAATGTTAAAATCCTTAACTTTTATTAAAATAGGTTTCTTTTATTTACATTTTTCTTATAAACGTTATATTATATAAATGATGCTCTATATTCATTTATATATTAAGCATTCTTCTATTGAAAGATTAAATATCTATAATTATATTACTTAAATTAATCTATTAATATAAGGTTTAAGTTAGTAACTTTTATTATAATAATCTACTTTAGTTACGTTTTTCTTTATAACCCTTATTCTATATAAGAAATAATTTATATTTACCTATAAATTAAGCATGCATCTATCTATATATCATATAATTTTTATTATATCTTTTAAATTAACGCTATTATATATAATAAAAGTTAATAACTTTCATAATATTAACTATCTTAAACTACTTTCAATTCTTTAAATATTATATAACGTAATATATGATCTATATTTATTTATAGGTTAATCAATTACCTATTCAAATATAAAATCCGTTTAATTATATCCCTTTAAATGATTTAATAATATATAATTGAAGTTGATGACTTTTATAGTAGCTCCATAAGGTGGCCCCATTTTTACGTTTCGGTCGATTTTCAATTCGCGAAAATCGTTTTGTCGGATACGCACTAATGGTGCACCGTACCTGTAGGCAACCTTCTATCGATAAGAGCAACCCCGCCCCCTTTTCCACTACGAAAGGGGATACTAATAAGAACGCGGGGGCGGGGCAGGAATGGACCTGGAAGACATGCAGAAGTAGTTTCACACATTGTTTTCACTAACTTTTCGTTATATACTCCGCGCCGTGACCAAACTGGGTAAATTCCCCGGTAGCAAAATCTAGCGTGGAGCCCTATGTTATAGCTTTTTCTTCTCTCCAAGTTCGTACTAGTCTTATTACGTTGGTAAAAAAAGATTCCGAATTCTAGGGCGAGAATAGGGGGTTCTAGCTGCGACTCGGATAGAACTGTGTTGGGGGAGCGCTTGGATAGCTCGCCGTTGTAGCAACAATAATTGCAAGCGTGTGCCATAGTAAGGCTTTGGTTGTTGACTTCTATTTTTGCTGGTGTGTATGTATGCTAGTTATATGCTGTCCTTGGGCTTAACTTGTCCGCGCCGGAGACTGTTCGCGTGGCCCTTCGACACAACATTCATTACGTGAGTGATTGACTATGCGCGAGGAACCAACAGATCAGCAATATATTATTTATAGGGGTAAGTATATATATATACGTCGAATTTGGTTGCATCAGCAGTTGCCCTTTGTAGCGAACCAATGTCCCGACCCATGACACGCCGCCCACAGATCACTGAAGGGTCACTGTTCTCTTCTTAAATGTGCAAACCGGCAAATTGGCTGCTGACACGAATTTGTGCACTCTCTGGCCGCGACCGCGCGGGTGCTCCTCGAGGGGCCGACGCCCAGTGGCGCCCGGGCGCTGCTCTATTCTATAGCATGATGGCGCCGTTGTGGTTCTCTAAATCGGTCCGAGGGGAACGCCTCTGCCCAACGATTACTCTAGACTGTGCCAAAAGGCTTAGGCATTCCCACTGGATTCGGATCCTCTCATGTCATAGTGTAAGGCAAAGAGACTCATATTTTTGTTTTCCATATGAAGGCCGTACACCTGTGACGTTCGAATCCCCCCCAATCGTCGGTAATGAGCTTGTTAGCTCCGGTACAGGACTAGCGTGTTCCGCCTCGAGTTATGCCGGTGTTGTTGCTTGTAAGCTATGATAATACTCGGACTTAGGTATAAATCTGGCATATTGATGCTGGCTCCAGCCACAGTGATATTCGTGCTACGCCTCAGGACGTTTCCAAAATTAACGTCGAGTAGGTATCTAACAACTGCCCGTTGAGATACCTACGTTTTCTTTAGGCTCGGAGGTCGCTATTGGACTGGATTCTAGAGTCTCCGTTTAGGCTCACGGATCTATCTAATGTTTGTCGACACGGACTAGAGCTCAGCCACCCAAAGGGCATTCACTCGACAGCTCTGTATATGTAGACATGCAGACAGACATGCGAGGTTGTGACGGACAGCCCTGCCAAGATTAATGAGGTTGGCTGGGCGCCTTTGACGGGATTTACCCGTCTAATCATCAATCTTGCGTGATAGCCGGCGAGGGGGGTCATAACTAGATCTTACCTATAGGAGCCGCTCTACAGCCTGTCAGGATTATCGCTCAGGATGGTGTGAGGTCGACATACGGAGTATTGGGCGGACGCATGTTGGCAATGGCTTTTTAATGGTGGTGTTTAATAACGATCACCGCCCCAACCTACTCAGTCGGCGGGGCTGGGGTCTGCCATGCCACTATTTTTTTCACCGCGTTATTGGTTTGCAATCGGTGTTTCTATTCTCACGACCCGGCTCCAATGTCGCCCACGTTCGATTCTGTGGCTTAGTGAACTAGCTGCCAACGAGGCCTATGAAAGGTATCACACCGAGCGGCGGTCACCTGTTGTTTATACGTAGCTTATGGGCATGGACGTCTTCTCGGTAGGTTGTCTGGGTATGGGGAAGCTCTCCTCGAAGCCCCGGCCTGTTTCCAAAAGGCCTCCCAAAGCGGTCGTTTCGAATCCGGCATGGAGTCTAATCTCCCTGGGTCAAGGCCAAGCCCTCTAGGGGACTCTGCCCCTGAACTACTGCGCCTGGGCGAGGCGGCCGGGGTTCGTGAATACTACGCAGGATCATCTCCCGGCACATTCACACATCCTGAATACGTGCATCGTGTTTATGTGAACATCTCGATACATTAGGTATCTATCCTGATGTGCCAAACCACACCCTTGCACCAACACTAGCACTACTATCTTGATTCTCATCGCATCGAGAATAGCCCTACATCAATGTGCCGGCACTGCCCTGTTGGGCATTTGCGTGATGTCCCCCTCTCCCTGTTAGCACGTTCACACACGTAAAGAGCGGCTCCTCTCCGTGGGTATTGCGCCTCGACCGTGCTAGACTCGCTCGCGCTTTCGCAAGAGACAGAGCGCGAGTGAGGAGAGCGGAGAGAAACGAAGAGGATATCGTATAAACATGGGACCGGCACTTTCGGCTCGCGCAGCACCGCCACCGAACGGTGTGGTAAGTTGGCCGAAAACGCAGCTGGTCTCTGACGCATGAACCCACACGATACGCTGTGACGGTATGACATCCCAGGAATCCTGTGGAGGTGGATCTAGATGGGACGGTGGCAGGCGGAGCCGGGATATGTCCAGGTGGTCTCCGGGTACCACGACGTAGTGGTAGCAGTAGGAACAAAAAAAGCCGGAGCTGAAACATGGATACCCTCCCAAATTATCTCGGTTGGCTATGATGTTAAGCTCTTCTCTTCTCTTCTCTCCACCTAATACTCACTCACTTGTACATAACTTCGCCGTCTTTCCTTTCTCCGTCACGCCGTTGCGCCTTGAAGCTATCACTTCCCGTGTTGTTTTCTGTCTATTTGTCCCTGTCTGTATTTACCGTTGCACCTCGTCATCGCCGGCCGAAGAACGAACATTCCCTTTGCGACAATCCCTAATCCGCAACTCATAGCAACCACAACAACCAAGATGCAGTTCAAGACCCTCGCCCTAACCCTCTTCCTCGCCGCAGCAGCGGCCGAGAGCGTCCAGGAGCTCGTTGCGCAGATCCCCGCGTGCGCAAAGACCTGCCTCGACAACGCATCCACGGAGGTCGGCTGCGCCGTCTCCGACAACAAGTGCCAGTGCGGCAAGGCCAATGACCTTACCCAGGCCTCTTTGATCTGCGTCTCGACCTCCTGCACCTCCGATGAGCTATCCGGTACGTTCCCCTCCCTCCCCCCGCTCTACCCCTTATACGCAACTCCTTCCAACGGGAGCCACGAGAAGCATCGTAACTAACCCGCGGTATGTGTACGTGTAGACACGACGGAGCTCTCGGCCCGGATCTGCGCGGCCGTCGCCCTGGAAGCTGGCGGCGACGCCATCAAGTCGGCTGGCTCGGCGGCTACCTCGGCCCTAGGCGATGCGGGCTCCGCCGCGACCTCGGTCCTAGGCAACGCGGGTGCGGCCGCGACGTCGCTGATCGGCGATGCTGCCGGCCACGTCAGCTCCCTCATCGCCGACGCCACTGGCGGTTCACCCGCCACCCCGACACCCGCTAGCCCCGCGGCTGCGAACCCGGCTCCTGCCGACCCTGCGACTCCCACTCCCGGCGCTGGCAACCGGTTCGTCGCCGGCCTCGGCTTCGCCGCGGCTATGGCTGCTCTCGCTCTGTAGAGAGACAAGGACGGAAGGAGAGAGACAGACGTGCTAGGTATACAAGATGTTGAGGTTTTGAGTTCGTGTATATAGATGGCGCGGCCTTTTCGTGGGTGGCATGTGTGTCTGGGTAACAGTATCTTCTCTTGAGCGACGCACGGAAATTATCATTCTTCATGCAATTATCAGCACAGTTCCTTCGATTGAAGCCAAAAACGTCAATTGATTAGAAACGAGTGAACGGCAATTGTCCATCACCTCTATGTTCTATATATCAGTATATATTATCAAGAATTTTATGAGGGACGCGGTATCACGGGGCACGCATCTATGAGCGTGACCTAGAGTCTAAAAACTTGCCCGGATGCGAATGTGAGAGGTATAGACAGATGTTCACTTATCAAAATATACCGAACTGTCCCAGGGCGCCATCTTCGCCGCCGTCGAAGCGGGTCTGCAATTCATCGAGCGCCGCAAATTGGGCGGCGAATTCGTAGCCTTTCCGCCGAATCTCTTCCGTTTTCTTCCAGTCCCAAGCCACCTCATTGGCGTGAGTACCGTTGCCGTTGAGTGCGGTGTCGCCGTTTGTTTCGGCGTTGCCGTTGGCGTGCACAACCGGCAGAGCCGCGCCGTCTTCGGCAGATATCCAGCCACCGGGTCTTGCTGGGAGCAGTCCGCTAGCCTCGATGATAATCGCAGGGTGCACCGTCAGCCGGCCGATCTTGAACACGTATTTGGAGACGGCCGTGGCGTGGACCTTCTTCTCCCAGTCCTCCGGCTGCCCTTCGCTCTTCCTCGTCGGGCCGAAGTTGCCCGAGTCCCAGGAGCGCGGCTGCACTGCGCCCTTTTCGACGAAGTGGGTAACGACGTACAACCACTTGCGATCCCAGCTGAGGATACGTGTCCACATCTCAAATTTCTGGTACGGCAGTAATTCCTTCTTAAAGCTGCACTCCACGGCGCCGAGCATGATATTGAACCTGCCCTTAGCCGGCCGAGACGGATCGGCAGGGTCCAAGACCAGCTTGGTGGTGGCGTTGTTCGCGACGGCGCGACTGCCCCGCGCGAGAAGGTGGCAGACCAGATGCGTGCGGCCTACATCAAGGTCGGCGAAGTAGGTAGAGTTGGATTTATGCACGTTGTAGTCGACCTCGAGCAGGGTCACATGCGACGTTGTGATGACAGGGTGGAAGAGCTTGTCCGGGGTGTGGGTGTTGTATGAGCGAAAGGCGAAATGGGATATCATGGCGCTCCACACGCGAAACTGCGGTTAATTGTTTAGCGACTCTTCTCAAGGGACAGCGAGGATGGTGCTAGAAGCCAGGGAGCGTCATACGGTCCAGGTGAGAGGAAAGCTCTTCCAGTTGACGAGGATGACGACCAACGCCACGATACGGCTCGTCCGGCCGGGGCCGGTGAAGAATGGCTCGAGAGATCCCCACGCATTTCCCTTGTAGGCGCCATACACGAGAGCTGGCAAGAGGGCGGACGCGGCGACTCTTAAGGCTTGACTCGTCGCACCTATCGAAGACGCCATGGCTTCCGCTGCGTCGGCGGCTTAGGGGGATCCTCGCAATAAGGGCTCGCGACCGGCTACGAGGGCTCGGATCTGCTTTCGAAGGAAGCTTAGAAGAAGGATAGCGAGGGCGATAGCCCAGAGCGGCGCAGATCGAAGATAGCAGAAGATTGTGCTGGTGCACTTCGCGACGAGGGCGCTGTGATTCGGGGCCAAGGGCATTCGAGTTCGGGATTTTCTTTTCTTGATGACGCCGGTCGTAGGTTAAGAAGAGGAGGAGGAGGGGAATAGGGCCGCCTCGTCAATTCAACGTACACCGAACTTAGCAGCGGAGCCAGGGGAGAGATCGATCCCACTCGCGTAGAAGTGGGTAGGAAGTGCCGCCATGGGAAAAAAGACGCGAGCTGCCACGGGTTGACGTGCTAAAGGCTGCCGGGCGCGATTAGATACGGAATCCTTTAGCAAGTTGAGCCGAGGCATCTGCTCCACCGGACCGGAGCGTACCTGGACACCGCCATTACTCCAGGGTGTACATATAAGGCGTTGCTGCTTACTACGAGCACCTCGACAGCGCCAAGCCAGCTGAGGTCTCCTAGGACGCATTTTGCTTACTACGTACGCACCTCTTGTAAAAACCTCCCATCCCACTATGCCGAGGAAAAACCCTCACCTTCTTCTTTCACATAGTGAGCGCATAACCGAGATTCTTAACCGTAGCATATCTAAGCTCTGGGTCGTCGTAGCATCCTTCATATCATGCCAGAGCGCAGCGCCTCGCACCACCGCTCGTCGACCGTTAAGCCATATCCCGCCCCTTAACCTGATGCTCATTTCCCCCCCTCACGAGCAGCTGGGATGCTTACCGCTTCATAGCAAATCTGAGGCTGCCTAGACCGCCGTAGCTGATACGAGATCCGTCCTCTGTTTGCGCTCGCGCCCGCCCGATAATATGGTGATCGCAGTCATATCGATGAAAGACTCCGGCTCTGCCTACAGGGCCACTGCCCAGAAATGATTTTCGACACCCGCTACCTCTGCGATCATTACGATGGTAAATACGAAAGCTCCTCGGAGGCGTGGGCGGACACGCCGGACCTGTGCTCGGGTCGAGGACTGAACACACTTATAAATACACTCGCAGTGGCGATACGGACACCTTGAGGTTGCGAGCCGTTGTGTGCAACAAGGCTACGGCGGCTCATTTTCTGGTGACGTTAAGCCCCCCTGTCGGCGTCGTTGTTCCTGATGGTTGTGGCATGCGAAGGAGATTCTGGGGAGCAGTGCTCGAGGTGGCCTTCGACTTTATTTCCCGCTTGAGTAGGCTCGTCTTCCTCTTCGCCTGGCATCGTGGCTTCTGGCGCGGTACTTCCCTACGTTGGATATGCACTCAGATACTCTAATAGGGGGCCGCCGGTTCTCTGGCCACGACGAAAGGATTTAACGCAAATGAAGATACCTATTCATGGCCCGCTGCTTTACAAACTGTGTTTTTCATACTGATTTACAGAGAAGCGATATTCTTTAATTTATTAATAGCGAAAACTAGGAAAAATAAAAACTTAAAGCAAAATTAATTTACGTAAGGTTTTGAATAACTATTTATATGAGTTTTGTATATATATTTTTATTATTTATTGTTTTTTAAATAAAATATTTATCTATAGCGCTATTTATATTTATAGTAGAGAAATAGCGTAGGTATGCTGTAAAGAGCCTTGTATAGATAGAGTTGAAAAAGAAAAAAGAGAATGTAAAGCTTAGGAAGGCATATTTAAAGAAGTAGTATTCCTAACTATGTGAATTCTATAGATTGAAGATTGTCCAAAGAGAAACTAAGTGCAAAATATATATAAATACTCATCGAAAAGGCTACGTAGTCTAGTTCCACTACACTACTCCAGTATTTATAGTATTTCACTCATCTAATATACTAAGATCAAACCTGTGCCACAGTCCGAAATAGGCCAAGGTCTTACGAAGGTGATTGGTCCATGAAAATGGCGAAACGGTCGTAATCACGTAAGCCGCTCTATAAAGCCATACGAAGCTACACGCCTACGTCTAGAACGTTTCTACGTACCTATACGCTTACGTTTAGAACGTTCGTACCTACGTACCCGTACGGTTACGTCTATAGCGTTCGTACCTACGTACCTATACGCCGTACGCTTACGCTTTACGTTACGTAATATATAGTATAAATCAACTATATACGTAAATAATTAATATTAAATATTATACTTTCTTATAAATTATATATTAATTAAATAATTGATTCTTTTTAAGTAAATATACGTTTTAATATAATTATTTACCACTTATTATATAATTATTTTAAACTTATAAATTAAAGCCTTTAAGTTAAATAGAACCTAATAATAAATTAAATTATATAATATATAATAATCTATTTAAACGTTTACGTTTATATGTATTAACGGTTTATATTATAAAAAAATATAATAAATATAATAAATATAATAAATATAATAAATATAATAAATATAATAAATATAATAAATATAATACGTAGCTATATAAAGGAGCTACGTGCACGAGAGCGCGCGCAGAGAGCTATCTTACGAGTAACGGGAGGAGGAGTAAAAAGAAGGTGAAAAGGTCTTCGATCTATTTAAGAACGAGCTAAAGGAATGGAAGTAACGAAGCGAATATATAAGAGCTCTTATTACTAAGATGTCACGTAGAGAGCCACCTGTACATGGCTCTCTACTTCTTCTCTAGTTGCTCGCTTACGTAATATAGCTCGTAGCTTTTTATTATCTATATATAGGTAGTTCGTATCTCTTTTATTTATCTCCTTCCTTTTTAGATAGTTAATTAATTTACCTTCTTCTTTCTACCTTTTGTTACTTCTAAGAAATAACCTTAATACTTACGTAGCTCTCCCGATCTACGTAATAATTATAAGCCCGGTAGCTCTTCCAAGGAGCTAAGTTAACTAAGGTCTTACTATATAAGCTTTCGAGTAATCTTATTATTTATCTTTATTTCTTTAATCTCTCGATTAATCGTTTCTTCCTTTAAATATCGCTCTTATTTATATCGCTTTCGTCTTCCTTTTAAGTAATATATCTATAGTAACTACTAGTATTAGCGGAAACTTTTCCATTAAGAAGTTACCTATTAATATTAACCTTCGTAACTTCGATGAATATTTATAATAATTTATTACTTTCTAAAATTACGCCGAGTAATTCGATATCTAAAATGATATTAATCCTAATATAAACGATTATAAGCTAAGCTCGGCGATACTTCTATCGCTTAAAGAATTTATTACTTAGGAAAAGAAACGAGCGAGGAAGTAATACCTCTAAGCTTTTTACGAATACGTTAAGAAAGATCTTGAAACTCGTAAGAAGAAGCTAAAAGCTCTAACCGAAAACCCGCGCTATTTTTATATCGAAAAATATAAGTAATTATATCCTCGGTCTTTATTAACTACCTCGAGCTCGTCGGTATATAGCTTAAACCTTAGAGACTTCAGCCGAACGTTTAAAATACCGTAAGAATATTCCGCGATTACTTTACTTCTACCTTTATTACTACGTAAACGTTTGTTCGTTAGGAGTACCGCGAGGTCCTATAAAAGATAAAGGCGGGTATCTTCTATAGAAAATAATTCTTTACCGCTTAGAATAACGCTTACTACTGTAGTAGTGCGGTAAGACATGCCCTCTTAATGGATCACGTAACACGCTACGATAGGCCTTATGCCTATATAAAGTAACCATAGCTCCCGTAAGTACGGGCTATGCCATGCTTATTATCTAGTTTACGACCTAGCTAGATTACTATCTTTATTATTTTTACCTTAATTAAAGATTTATTTTTACTATTAGATTCGTCGTTTTCCGATTAGTATATTTATCTTAGTTATAGGTACTTAAGTTACTTCGTCGTACCGCTATAGCCGAATAAATAACTTTTACGTTTTACTCCTTTTCTTTCCTTACCTCTTATACCTTCGGGCTAGCGACTACTATATCTCTACGACTAAGGGACATAGCTAAGATATGATAACTACATTAGATTCCTTATCTTTCGATTAATATAGCGATGCTAGTTTCATTTATCTTGGATCATCGTACGAGCTATAGTCTTCGATAGAGTGCACTTTCGAGTGAACCTATCCGGGTCTTTAGTATCGCGTACGCTCTGCTCCTCCTTACTACCGAGCTTTCGCTTACGATATTAACGAGATCTAAAGCGTACTCGGAACGAAGGACTTCCTCGAAGCTATTAAAGCTAAGATCGCTTTAAACTAAGCTATTCGCGCGATTATTAAATTAATTACGGCGGACCGGCTTAAACGATAGCTACTTTCCTTTATAAAGTTAAGTAAAATATTCGGAACTTTTATTTCCGAGAATAAAAAGATAGGTAAATCGGGTCTTTATATCTTAGCTACGTATTAAAGAGTTACTTTAAGATATAAAGCTAGAGGAATTAGCGTTAATAGCTCTAATAGTTTTAATAGCTCGACCGATAACACTAAAGTTAATAAGTATCTATATAATAAATAATACCGTTAAGCTCCGGAGATATACGCTAACCTTTAATTCGTTATTACCGGTAAAACGCTACGATAAATCTCGCATATATCCGACGACGTAAAACTAATTATTAAATAATAATATAACTTAAGCGACTTCGTCTTATTCCGAGCTTTTATTAAGAGCGACGAATAAAAGGTTACCGCTTTTAATTAAAGTAGCTCCTTTAGAATTAATATTCCCCGGAATAAGCGTAATAAAAATAATAAGTAATCCGGTAATATTAACGTAACGGTAATCGACCTACGTATTATCTATATAGCCTCTAACGTAAGGGTATTGTAGTGGTGCGGGATTACTAAGGGGAAAAAGACCCGATAAAAAAAAATCGAAAGATTAAATAAAACCGAAAAAAGGCTCCGAGTAATTCTAATACCTTAAAACTAGATACCTTAGTCCGGAAACGCTTAAAGTACTCGTAAAATATACCTAGAATATCGAGATTAACGGTATACCTACGCTTAAGTACGAATACTATAGGCTTACGATAGGTAAGAAAGTAATCTCGGGCCGATTATTATTATATCGCTCGCTACGCCCTTTTTAGTGTATATATTAGGATTTATTTAACCTTCCGGAAGGATACGACGGCTTTAAATAAATACTTATTATTAGAGATAAATATAGCGAAATACTCTAGGTAAGAACCCTTAAGAGTAAATAAGGTTACTTAGTTACGAAGATTATTCGATTCTTTAAAAGATAGGTACGACGATAGTTCCGTTTCTCGATCTATAAGCTCCGATACGATAACGAACGAGTAATGATCGGGATTAAAAGCCTAACCGGATATAAGATCTAGGCTTAAAAAGAAGATATTAATCACGAGCTATTACCAGCGAATACTAAAGAGTTAATTAATAAAGATAAGAGAACTAGATAATTCGTTATCGTTAAATCGATTAAGATAAGGATAGGAGTAGGGCTCCTAAAGAAGCTATAGCTTAAGTACGTAGAAGCTACGACATATTTAATAAATATAAGCCCGAGTTATATATACGATATTCGCTCGCCTTATTGAACAGGAGCAGCGTGGGCACGCTGACGGAGGCACGAAACAAGGGCTATCCAACTGCCAACAACTGGCCCAGTGCCGATCAACCTAAGATCACAGCTGTAAACAGCTGTAATCGGTTGATCGGCCAGCTGAAAACGGCAGCTGGGAAAGGGGACTAGAAAAGGGCAACGAGGATCGCGAGAAAAGGCATGGCAAGAAACGAGTGAATGGCTGTAGGTCGTGATGTCTATAGGTCTAAGTCTAACTGATGAAAATATGAGTGCGCGACCCATATAAATAGACATCGAAAAGGCTACGTGGCGTAGATCCACCGCACCACTACATTATAAATTACTTAATGCCTAGTTTGCCGTTTACTTTAAATAGTATATACCTACGCTTATAAGGGAGCTAACGAGCGACCTAAGACTAAACTAATATGGAATTTATACGTATAGGTATCGCGCGTATCTTTTATTAAAAAAACGCGCTTAAGATCTCGATAGAAAAGGATTTAAAGTTAAACTAAAAGCTTACGTTAGTTATCTAGTTAGATATTATATATCTAACCTATACCGTATATCGGTTCTTAAACTAGGGAAAGTAATATTAACTAAAGACGTTGTTTTCGATAAAGAAACGTTTTACGATAAATCTAAAGAACTATAAATCGAAGAGCTCGCTTAAGAGGAGCCAAACCGGATCGACCTTATAAATAAAGTTACTAATAATATAACGGAAGTTATTATCAAAGCTCTAGATATCTAGAATTCGTAAGCTCCCTTTATTATAAAGTCTATTAACGAGCTACCTTAACTTAGGAATAACGAACTTACTCCGAGCGATAGTTTAGATATAACTTAGTTTATTAACCCGAACTCGTGGGTAGGTAAACCCGACCTGGAGAAAGCTCCGAAAGAAGGAGAATCCGTTACTTTAATGCAAAAGAAAGTTAGATTTATAAACGATTAACCTTTAAACGATTAACCGTAAACGCTTTTAGACGCTCCGATTTAATCTATAAAAAAATCCCCGGAATTATTTAATTAAAAAAGAGATATATAAGAATAATTTAAGGTAGAATCCTAAGCTTTAGAGCTAACGGAGTAAGGGAGTAAGGAGAAATCGGATTAACCTAGTAAGCTTTCGAGTCCTAAGCTAATATTAGAGTCTCCTTCGGGACCATTTAACGGCTAAAGAGCTCCTACGGGAAGCCTTTCGCGACTAAAGTAAGGTATCGTAATAAAGAATCACGTAGAAACTAATACCGATCGGGTAATATATTATTTTAATAGAGCAACGATTAATAAAGAGCTTAGTATTCTTCGGAATCGAAAATTATCCGCTTAATCCGAGCTTAACGAGTTATTAAGTCCATTCTTATTATCCAGAAAAGAGCGGAAGAAATATAACCGTAAAGTATATTCCCTAGCTACGCGCTATAGCCGAAGGAAGTAAGGAGAAAGTCCCGAAAAGGAGGGATTAAATAAAGAATAGGCTAGTACCGGCGCTTTTATATCGGGCATAGCTTCGAGTAGGTTAATCGACCTAACGAACGACCGTAACTAGTTCGAGTTTACTTTTATATTCTTACTTAATTAGCTCGACGGAACGTAAGACGACTAATCTTTTATTATACTATATTTAATTATTATAGTTACCTTTATATAAGTATAAGCCGAGCGATTAGGCGTAGCGCTTAATAAAGTAATAATTTATCGCGATAAACTAACTAAGCTCTTAAAAACGTAAAAAGAGCTTAATAGCTACCCCTTAGGAGATCGTTTTAAGGAAAACGCTAGGTTAGAAATAAATACCTTCCTAAGCGCTAGGGTTTAGAAAGTTATTAATCGCGACTACGCTTAAATTAAATTAATATTGTTAAAGTAGGTTTTCGATTATAAATTCGATAAAGATAATTATTTCGATAAATATAAATCACGCTTAATTACGCGAGGAGATCTTCTTCCGAAAGAGTTACTCGAATTAACGTATATAGTAACGCTCGTAATAAAATCTTTCCGAACGATAATAACTATCGCGGCTTATTTTAATCTTAAGATAGATTAGTTCGATATTAAAAACGCTTTTTTTAACGTAGCTCGACCGGAAGACGACTTAATATTAATCGAGCTACTAAACGGATTTAAATAAGAAAGAAAGTACGCGCTCGCTATAAAAGTAGTATACGGGTTCCGAGACTTATCCTTATTTTAGTTTAGGAAACTCGAGAGTATTTTTAACCCATTTAAGACTTTAAAGCTCTCCGGAAAAGCTATATATATCCTATACCATCTGTCATAGGACCACGGGCCACCCCCCCGCGGGCTACCCTGCTCCCTACCAAAAAACGGAAAAAGTCACTATTTTTAAACACGCATAACGTTATGAATATAAGGATTTAAAGGTTATAAGTTATATTAGTCGAATCGCCTTTTTAAGCTCCTTAGATTGATATAAGTTTCTTTAGATATGACGGCTTATAACGAGTAGAATTCTTTACTTAATATAGATATAAGATTTTTATATCTTATAATAATATTTATTTATTAAAAATTAATTATATTTATTAAATAAAGCTTTAAAATTATAATGATTATATTTTCATAAATCTTACCTACTCTTCTAAAAGGCATATAATGAAAACTATTAATAATACTTATATATTAAATGTAATAATTAAATGAAAAAAGTATATAATCTTGATAATAATATATATATTTCTTTAATATTATAACGTTATATAATATACAATTTATGAAATATTACTTATTATGTTTTTAATATTAATATTTATATATAATATATATTTAAAGTATATATTTTAAAGTTATAGTAAAGATAATAAGCTATTGAAATATATTAAAATTCTACTAAATAAAAGGTTATATAATTAATTATTTTTTGACTAGGTTTATATTTTATTAATAATTAAAATATACCTATATATTTATTACTTAATTAAAAGTTAAATACTTTTCATTTTAAGGTTATTTGAAACGATATATGTAAGAATTTATTTATAAATATATATAATATATAATATTAAATTAATAATAAATATATTTATTTAATTTAATAAAGGTTTTCTTTATTTATATTATTATATAAGTTATAAATATAATATTATAGTATAAATATTACGTAATGTAAATCGAATAGAATTTTATTATTTATATAAGTATTAATGAAATATATTAATATTTTCATTGCGAAAAGATTATGAAAATGAATTTTAAAATTATGATTTTTATAATCTATTATATAGAGAAAGTAACAAAGAAAATAAATTATATTATATATATCTTATATCTTAAGTTTCATATGTAGAATGCTAAAGAGAAATAGGTATATTATAATATTATAATATTATATTAAATATAATATTATATATATCAATATAGATATTTTCGGAAGTATATTTATATATATATATTATATATATATGACTAATTTTAAAAATCAAATTTATTTTAAAAAATAATTTAATATCGGTTCATTATTTATAAACTTAAAATTATTATATATTTTTAAAACTTTTACCTTAGTTTCACCGTCTATATTTGGATCATAACCCCGTTCGGTATTATATAACCTATATTTACTTAAAGAGCTTGAAAAGGCAATTCGATTGATATAACTTAGAACCTTTAAATTCTTATATTTATAACGTTATACGTGTTTGAAAATAGCGACTTTTTCCGTTTTTTGGTGGGGAGTAGGGTGGCCCGCGGGGGGGTGGCCCGTGGTCCTGTGATAGATAGTATATTAATAAGGAAAGTATTCGTATTAATATACATCGATAATTTATTACTTATATATGATAAGAATAATAATTCCATAGCTTAGAATATAGCTTAAAGATTAAAAACTACCTATATAGTAAAAGAGCTAGGGCTAGTAAGTTAGTATTTAGAAATTCGAGTAATACGTAATGGCGAAAACTAAACGATAACTTTAGTATACGACGCCTACGTCGAAGAGATCGTAGGTCGCTTTAACTTAGCGGATAATAGCTAATTCCCTATAATACTACTACCGGTTATCGAGCTTATAAAGTTTATAGGCGTCGCGTCGAAGTAATAAATTAAGGAATATTAAAAAAAAGTAGGGCCGTAATTCTATAGCGTAATTATAATCCGCCCGGACGTAGCTTTTACTACGTTATAGCTCTTCTACTTCCTTATTAACCCATGATCTTAATATATAAAAACCGTTAATTAAGTGATTAAATACCTTTATATTACGCGTTACCTTAGTATTAAGTATAAGGATAAGAGTAATAATATATAAGCGCTATTAATCGCTAGCGACGCTTCTTTCGTAAACGATCTAGAAATTAGAAAATTATTATAAGGTTATGTCACGTAGGCATGCACCCCTAGTGGGAACCACCTAGCTTACCTAAGCTAGTTAAGCACTACTATATATACCTATAGATCGCTCTATACTTTCTAGTAGCTTTCCTTCCTTTCGAGTTAGTTAAGATATACCTTCTTACCCTTATTCCATTACTCTCTTTACGAATAACCTATTACCTTAAGCTTAGCTCTCGCTAGTTACGTAATAGTTATAAGCCCGGCGTACTTCTAAGGAGCTATTATTACTTAGGTTATTCTAACGTAAGTAAGTAATATATTTATTTATCTCTTAGATCTTACGATTATACTTTCTTTTTATTTTTATACCGGTACTCTATTCTTATATCTAGTAATAAATAGTCACTTATTTATTTCGCTATAACGACTAATACGTCCGAATTCTTCCTGGATAAGATTCCTATTAACGTTTACCTACGAGTTTACGATAAATAACTACGTTAGTTCCTAACGCTTAAATCGATAGCTACTTAGTTCGGTATCTAGAAAGACGTTAATCTAGATGGAGCTAAGTTTAACGTTACTCGAGTCGTAATAAGTATTCTTAAGGAGTATATTACTTAAGAGAACGAATTCCTTAAAGAAAACTATAAGAAAGCCGTCTACGAATAAGCGTCGATCCTAACCGAAAACCGAGGAAATTAGCTACTAAGGCTTAAGGTACGAACTCGAGAGTAATAAACGGTAGCGTATAATAAGCTCGTCTCCTAGTAAATAACGATCGAGGCTTAGGTTATAGCTATTAATAAGTAGCATAAGATCCTTTATAGCTAGATTCTCGCATTTATTTCTATAGGTTTTCTTAAAGTAGCTAATATAAAGATATAGTTCCTAGACCTTAACCCGATTATTTAAAATCTCGTAAAGATCCTTTATAAGTAGATTACTCCTACCGAAGCCGCCATTAAAACGTTCGTTAAGCGAGAATACCGTAAGGTACTCTAAAGAGTAAAGGTAGGTACCTATAATCCCGAGTAGTTCTACGTTATATAGTAATACGCCTTCCTTCGCGCTCGCGCTTATTATATTAACGAAATTAAGGGCGTTATAGGAGTAAAGGATTTCCTTAAAGTAGTTAAGGCTAAGATCGTAATCGACTAGGCTATACGGATATTAATCGCTCTTACTAAAGCTAATAAACTCGACGAATAACTAAAGATCTTTAAATAATTAAGCATCGTATTTAACGCTCTCGCTACCGAGAATAAGTAGAAAGGTAAATTAAGTCATAGGATTTTTATAATAGCTTACTAAGAACCGATTCTAGGAGCGAAATTAAATAACGGTAGCGGCTAAGGAAAAGTAACGAACTACGAATGCCCTTATAAGTCCAGAGGTAAACCATACTTATAGGTAGCTCGCTCTTATAGAATCCTATAAAAGTCCGTTACTAGTTAGTTTATACGTAACCTAAAGCCGATCCCGGTTAATATTATACGAAAAATTAATGCTAGATACGACTTATTTAAATACGTTAAGTTCCGAAACTAGATTAACCGCTAGGGGTAGAACGTTCCCGTAAATAATATACCTAATAATCGCTCCGGGAACGGAGGAGGAAATAACGCTACTACTTAACTAACTAATATTAGCGTAATAGTAATCGATTTACGTACTATATACCTATCTACCTAAACTAGGATCTACTTTACTATAAACCTAGTCCGATACCTACTATCGGAAAGTACCGTCTTCGATAACTATAGAATAATCTACCTTATTAATAATCGTAATCTTTTAATGAAGGAGTCGTTCGTTGCCGCTAGAAACGGATAAACGGTCGAGGCTAGTACCACGAGCTTTTTTATTACTAGTACGGGTCGTAGGATTATCGAGAAGTATATCTTAAATTAATCTAGTAAGCCTACTTTTAATCTAAAGCTTAAAGACGTCGTACTTATTAAAGATTTCTACGTTAATATTATCTCTAAGGCGAAACTTCGTAATATAGGTATTTAATTTTACGGTTTAGATTATACTTTAAGGAATGAAACCCTCGAGAAAAGCATTATAATAAGGAAGCTAAAGCGACGCTTTAACCTAGTCTTTTTCGAATTTAAATAATTCTCTTCTTATTCGTAATTCCTATCCGTGATATTATTTATAATACCATCGAGCATTTTACGTAACGTAGCGTCGATTATAATAATACCTTATTACCCGGAGAGAAATATCCGGTAGAAAAGATCGAGAAATATTACTAAACCGAGAGAAGATTCCGAGGTACTTTAGTACTAGCGAGTAAGGTATCTTAGCCTTAAGGCGCTTAGAGCCTTCGTTAAAAACGCCCGGAACGTTAAGATTAACGGTATACCTATAATTAAGTACGAGTATTATAGTTAAGCGATAAATAAGAGAGTAATCTCGCGCCGTCTATTAATATATCGCTCGTTACGTTCTTTTTAAAAGGTATATTAGGATTTATTTAACTACCTAGAAGGTTACGATAAGTCTAAGTAGCTTATCGTAATTAGGGATAAATTTAGCGGAATGTTATAAGTTAAGACCCTAAAGAGTAAGCAAGGTTTATTAATAATAAGAACTCTTCGATTCTTTAAAAGATAAGTTCGGAAGTAATTCCGACTCTTAATCTATAAGATACGTTACGATAACGAGCGTTTAATAATAAGTATTAAAGGTATATCTAGATATAAGATCTAGGTAGTAAAAGAAGGTATTAATCTCGAACTCCCGCCGGTTAATATTAAGGAGCTAACCGGTAGGAATAAGAAAGCTAGATAGATTATTATCGTTAAATCGATTAAAATAAGGATTAAAGTAAGGCTACTAGAGAAATTATAGCCGGAAATTATTAAAGTCGTAGTATATTTAATTAATATTAGCCCTAGCTAAGCTTATAATCTTCGCATACCTTACGAGCTCTTAGATACCTAGTTTAAGTAGTACTTTAGATAGTATACTCTAGAGGTAATAAGGAAGCTAACGAGCGACTTACGATCGGATTAGAACGGTATCTATATATACGGGTATCGCGCGTACCCCTTGATAGGAGAACGTACTTAGGATTTTAATAAGAGAGGATTTAAGGTAAACCTACGAGCTTATATCGGGTATTTAATAGGATATTATACTAGTAACCTATATCGAATTTAGGTTCCTAGGTTAGGTAAAGTAATCCTAACTAAGGATATAGTTTTTAATAAAGAAACGTTTTATAACTAAATAAATAAGTTAAAAGCTTAGTAACTCGAACGAAAAGACATTAATCGAATAGATCTTTCGATACGTATAAGTAATAACGTTACTTAATTAATTATCGAAGTACTAGACCTATAGGATTCGCTCGTATTATTTAATCGAGAATTAAGTAACGAATTAACTCCCCTCGGGGGTAGCGAGCCTACCTTGGATAACGAAGATCTGGATACGACTTAGTCCGCCGGTTCTAGCTCGGAGGAGGAGTAGCCTTTAGAAAAAGAAAAACTAGAAATAAATTCCGATAATTTAAAATACGAAACGGCTAGGTCTAAAGACGAATAACCGCAAGAAGTAACGGAATTATTCGAATTAATCGAGTAGGAGATATAAAAGTAATTCGAAGCGGAAACCTAGGAGAAATTAAACGAAGAAGCGGATATACCTTACGGGCTCCCGAGTTCTAGATTTACTTTAATCGTATCCGCGGACGCTACGGGAAGTAGGAATACTCCGATAAAGAATATAAAGTAACTAAAGTTAGGTACGGTTATTAATAAAAGCACCGAAAGTCCGAAACGGCGAGTATACTTCGCCGACGGAATAAATACTTAGGAATAGCTTCTAAAGTAATTAACTAAAGAAACGCGTACTTCCTCCGAAAAAGAGGAGTAATATAGCCTATCCTTGTAAATTATTTAGCGTAAGTAGCGTAAGAAAAAGGTTTATCCTCTTATTATTCGTTATAGTAAAAGAAAGAGAGAAGAAAGCCCGGAAAAGAATAAAGTAATAAGTAGTTTAAGTACTAGATTCTACGTAATATTAGGTAACCTAACGGCTAAAAGTAACTTCCTAAGAAATCGCTAGTTCGACTTCGTAATAACCTTCTGGCTTAATTAATTAAAAGGGTAATAAGTAAAAAACTACGATAAGTATATTACGCTATACTTAATTTTCGTAATAACCGTTAATTAAACGAAGGCCGAGCGATTAAGCGTATCGCTTAATAAGATAAGAATTTACCGCGACGATTTACTTAAACCGCTAAAGATATAAAAGAACCTAAATAAGTATCTATTAAGAAAGCGATTTAAAGAAAACGCTAAATCTAAGATTAAGGCCTTCCTACGTATTAGAATATAGCGTATTATTAATCGCGAACGGATAAGAATAAAGCTAATTCCATTAATATAAGTCTTCGATTATAAATTCGATAAAGATAATTTCCTTACTACCTATAAGTCGCGCTTAGTAACGCGAGAAAACTTATAGCCTAAAGAATTATTCGAGAGTACTTACGTAACTACGTTAGTAGTGAACAGGAGCAGCGTGGGCACGCTGACGGAGGCACGAAACAAGGACTGCCCAACTGCTAACAACTGGCCTAGTGCCGATCGAACCTAGATTATAGCTGTAAACAGCTGTAATCGGTTAATCGGCCAGCTGAAAACGGCAGCTGGGAAAGGGAGTGGAAAGGGCAAGACGAGGATGGCTAGAAAGGCATGGCAAGAAACGAGTGAATGGCTATAGGCTGTGATGTCTATAGGTCTAAGTCTGGCTGATGAAAATATGAGTGCGCGACTTATATAAATATACATCGAAAAGGCTACGTGGCCTAGATCCACCGTACTACTATAGCCTCCTTAGTTTAATTGATCCGTAAGGAGTAATTGAACTCCTAACAATAGGTGCGGTGGCTCTCGTTTCCTGCTAAGCCTAATTAACCTGATTCCGATTAACCCTGATTAACTGAAAGCTAGTTAGTTTAATTAAAGGCTAACAGGATAAGTTAGGAAGAAATAGGTCTTTAACTGGGAGCGATTGTAATAGTAATAAGTAGGTGGTGGGGTGGGTGACTAACTGCAGCCGTGCCTGATCCTAAACCTAATTCCTAATTAATCCCGAACCTATTTAATCGCTGGTAATTAGGAGCTAAGCCAGTTTAATTAACGATTAATAGAAAATAGAAAAGATCTAATAATAAGAATAACTAGGCTGGCGGAGCTATAACCTGTAAACTGACCTAATTAACCTGTTCCTAATTAACCCTAATTAACTAGGAGCGAGCTAGTTCCATTAAAGGGCTATTAAGAAATAACAGGGATTAACAGTTAGGAAACAGGAACTACAACGGGTAGGTAAAACAAGCGTAGCTCCCGTGAGAAACGAAAGAAATAATCCCCATACGATGTAACGTAATCCCGTCCTTCTCGTTCATAACTGGCTTTGCCGATCCTTTTAACTGATCCTGATCCTGTAACTGATTGATATATCCTATTCATGCCCGTTTTTGACTCGTTTCTGGCTGTTCTCGTATGACCGTTCTTATATTCGTCCGGCAGCATCTACCGGGCTTCCCTTGACCCTCGATCCCTCCCCTGTACGTGGTTCTAGGGGCTCTGGCTCTTCCTACTAACCATATATCGGTAAAGGCGATAAGAGGGGTCTCTAGGCGTTACTATTCCTATGGCTATTTCTGGGCTGTCTTATTTAATATCTTATTTATTTCGTATCGCGGTATCGTCTATATGGGTCTTTGATCCTGATCGGTACGTCCCCGATTAGGCTTGTGGCGTGGGTATAAGGTCTGTCGGTATCTTCGTATAGTAATTAAGGGCATTGTGGCACCTATCGGTTAGGAGAAACCTCCTTAGGTACCGTAACTGGCTGGAAGGGATAAAATAAGGGCGATCGGAGTTATCGGTAAGCCTCTTGTAATTGAAATAAACTAATCGGTAAAGAACGGATGCCTTTAAGCGCGTGCGAGGTTGTAAAAAAGGGGTAGTAGCGGTAACGGTGTTAGATCAACTAATTAAAAACGGCTATCTAGGCACTAGTGAAAAACGACGGAGGCAAAACCAGGTAAAAACGGGTATAGCTCCTTTAAAAGAGACAATTAAGAAACGAGGATAGGATAGGTCTACTAATCGGCGAACGAGCTTTTAGGTAAGCTAATTAAAAGCTGATAGGAGGGCGTGGTTATTGATGGTCGCTATGGTTATCTGCCCTCCCTATTAATCCTAACCTAAAAAGCTAAGGCTAAAAGCTACGAAAACGGCTCTGGAGCTACGAAAATAGCTCCTAATTAAACGAAATTCTGGGGATCTCCTGATCGACGAATCCTGAACCTAATGACTATAAAAACGGGCGCAAAAGGTCGCTCCTAAGACTAATGAGGTTACGGCTCGGGCTACTAGGTGGTCGCTACTGAACAGGAGCAGCGTAGGCACGCTAACGGAGGCACGAAAAGGGCTACCTAACTGCTAATAACTAGCCCAGTGCCGATTAACCAAGATTACAGCTATAAACAGCTGTAATCGTTAATCGGCTAGCTGAAAACGGCAGCTGGGAAAGGGAGACTAGAAAGGGCAAAGGAGGATGGCTAGAAAGGCATAGTAAGAAACGAGTGAATGGCTATAGGCTGTAATGTCTATAGGTCTAAGTCTAGCTAATGAAAATATAAGTACGCGACCCATATAAATACATATCGAAAAGGCTACGTGGCCTAGATCCACCGCACCACTACAGTGGCGAAATCGTTCCGTATAATAATAACTATCGTAGCTTAATTCGACCTTAAAGTTAACTAATATGATATTAAAAACGCGTTCCTTAATGCTATAAGACCGGAAAACGACCTTATATCTATAGAGTTATTAAACGGGTTTAAGGAAGAAGGAAAATACGCCCTTGCTATAAGAATAGTATACGGGTTTAGAGATTTACCCCTACTTTAGTTCAAGGAGATCGAGAATAGCTTTAACCGCTTAGGACTTTAGAGCTCTCCAAAGGAGCCGTACTTATTCTATATAAAAGGACGAGAAGTCTTCGTATTAATATATATAAACGATATATTAATTATAAACCATAAAAGCTTAGAGGCGATAGTATAAAAAGTAGCTTAGGGGTTAAAGGATACCTATAAAACGAAAGAACTTAAACCGGTAAAGTAGTATTTAGGGATTAGGGTAATACGTAATCGTAAAATACGAACGATAACCTTAATATACGACGCTTATATCGAAAAGATTATTAAACGCTTTAAACTAGCGGATAATAATTAGTTTCCGATAATATTATTACTAATTACCGAATTAATAAAGTATATAAGCGTCGCTTCGAAATAATAAGTTAAGAAATACTAGGAGAAAGTAGGGTTATTACTTTATAACATAATTATAATACGCCTAGACGTCGCTTTCGTAGCGTTATAATTATCCTATTTCCTAACTAATCTAAGACCTTAGTACTTTAAAGCGATTAATTAAACGATTAAATACATATATATTACTCGCTTCCTTAGTATAAGGTATAGGGGTAAGAATAATAACGCGTAAGTACTTTTAATTAATAATAACGCTTCGTTTATAAACGATTCCGAATTAAAAAAGTCGTTTTAGGGATACGTAATATCCTTATTTAAAGGTCCGATTATATAAAGAGCCGCTCGCTAGGATATAGTATCGATATCAACGATTAAAGCTAAACTACTCGCTTTAGAATATATAACTAAGGAAACGATAGCTCTTAAACGTTTCTTTAGGGATATTACCCTAAAGCTAGGAAAACCTTAGAAGGTATATAGCGATAACTAATAAACGATAAAACTAATAATAGAGGAGAAAGAAAGAATTAATATTAAGTTACGTTATATAGATATATAAAATATATAGCTACGCTAGAAGTACTAAAAGGATACCTTCGAAGTAATCTACCTTCCTACCGATTAAATACTAATAAACGAACTTACTAAAGCTTTACTACGTTAATCGTTCGAATACTTTAAAGCATTATTTAACCTATAGAATATTCGTAAAGAAATAATTATAATAATATTTAAAGAATCGCCGTAAGTACTAACGGTACGTAAATTCTTTCCTTAATTAATTAATATATAGGTATAAAGTACTACCGCTATATAGAAATAACTCTCCTTACCGTTAAATACCGAACTCGTATTACTCTTAGATCTTAATATAAGAAGGTTACTTTAAGATAAAGAACTTAACTACGGGAGTCGTAAGTAAAAGCGGATTAGTAAGACGCGCGAGTATTAGCGGATTCGTTTTAATACTCGATAATCTCTTCGTATAAGCGATTAACTTATCGATATAATACTCCGTATAGGTATTACTCGAACGAAATAAGTACGCGGTCGCGAGCGACCTTAGATATTATTTCTTTAGAAGATTATTCTTCGTCCTCGGAAGTTTCCTTTCCTTCTTCCTTTCCTCTAACGTCTTTTATTTTTATATTTAACTCTTATTCGGAAGCGATAACGGATAAGGCTACGTTAAGTATTAGGATCGATAGGCCGGCGGAAACGTTACTTACGCTAGCTAAAGTAATAAAAGGGTTAATAAATATAAAGCTAAGGGCGGGTACGGCTACGGTAATCGATAGGCCGGTAACGGAAGGGCTTACGCTTAACTAGGTAAATTAACCGGAATTAGCTACGCTTCGTCGTAATTTTACGGTCTCGGGAACCGCGGATATTTACTTTCCATCCTAATAAAAGGTTAGGAGTTCCTTTATTATCGTAGCGAGCTTAAGGGCCTATAAGTAACGTTAATAAGTATTAAATAACGCGGAATAAAGCTAATATATCGATAAAACCCTCGATACGAGCGATAATAAGGTAGGTAGCCGGTAGAATTAAAACGTTAGCCCTATATAATATTAGCTCTAAACTTCGACGTACGGAAATAAGAATACCTATAAAGATACGTAGGCGTAGCCGGATAAGTAGCGGTAATAACGGCCGGTACTCTAAAAAGAATCGAAGTATTTTTTAATAAACTTATTTTAAGCCGTATTATATACGTAAGTTAAGTAAAGGATTATACGGTAAGCTCCGTACTCTCGATTATAAGTAACCGAAGTAATTCCTAGGGCGACGGTAATAAAAGTAAAAGCGGCCGGCGCGACGGAGGTATTAAACGAAACCGCCGGAACGGCCGGGTTAGAAGAAGTAACGAAAGCGGTAATAACTCCGGGAACCGAAGAAGCGCTACGGCCTCGTCCCTATCCTCGTTCTCGTTTTACGATATTATTACGGGTCGGAGTAATAATAATAGCGGTCGCTTAAGTTACGTAAGTAACGGCGATATTATTAAAAGACGTAACTTAATATACGCGAGTTTAAACTCGGGTTTTACGCGAAGAAACCTTACGAGTAATTAATATAGCCGGACGGTCGTCCTTTTCGATTATTTCCTCGTATAAAGAAAAGGAGTCTTCCTCGGAGGATTCCTCCTTAAAAGATTCGTCGATAGAGACCTTAATAACTCGGGATACGATACCTTAAGGGACGCGAGTAATTAAGGCTTAGGTACGTTACGCTAAAGCGCTAAGTACGATTATATCGACGTCGCCTTCGTCGATAAAGGGGTCCTTTAAGGGCTAAGCGATAATTAAGGCCCCGGACCCGGGAGTAAAAGATACCCCTCCGCGGCGAGCGTAGCTACCGGCCGAAGCTTTAATACTACCCCCCGTATAAATACGGGAAATAAGCTAAGAACTCGCGGCGGAAAGGCCGAATATCCTTTACTCTAACGAAGCTACGGTACCCTAGAGCGCTAATACTATCTTACGAAGCTCTTAAGTATCGGATATATTAAAAGATCGTTAATTATAGTATTATACTACTACCGGTAGATAACGAGTAAATAATAAACGGATTATTTCGAATAACCCTTTACTTATTAATATAAAGTAATTAACGGTCGTTTATTATCTTAAAATACTTTAATATTAAGAATAATATATTAATTATAAATAATAACCCTTACCGCGATAAGCTAAGATATTATCCTACGGTCGCTTAATAAAAGTATATTACGATTCGTATAATACGCGAGTTACGCTTTACGTAAACTATAAAAAAAGTAAACTTACCTTACGATAATAAATTAACGAAGCTTTATTAATTATATTAGCTTACGATTACGTAATTAATAAAATTATTTAATTATAGTTAGGTATATATACCTATAATAAATAACCTAGGAAAGAAAGGAAAAAAGAGAGGTACGCTTAATTCGAAAGCGAGAAATCCTAGATATATTTATACTTAACCGCCTTCGTAAGAAAAACGGTAGAATCGGTTAGCATAAGTAACGCGTGCGAACGCGCGCGATAGTGTAGTGGTGCGGTAAGACATGCCCTCTTGATATATTACGTAATACGTTACGATAGGCCTTATGCCTATATAGAGTAACCATAGCTCCCGTAAGTACGGGATATGTTATGCTTATTATTTAGTTTATTATATAGCTAGATTGCTATCTTTATTATTTTTACCTTAATTAAAGATTCGTTTTTATTATTAGATTCGTCGTTTTCCGATTAATATATCTATCTTAGTTATAGGCGCTTAAGTTACTTCGTCGTACCGCTATAGCCGAATAAGTGACTTTTGCGTTTTATTCCTTTTCTTTCCTTACCTCTTATATCTTCGGGCTAGCGACTACTATATCTTTACGACTAAGGGGCATAGCTAAGATACGATAACTATATTAGATTTCTTATCTTTCGATTAGTATAGCGATATTAGTTTTATCCGTCTTAGACTATCGTACGTATTATAGTCTTCGATAGAGTATACCTTCGAGTAAACCTATCCGGGTCTTTAATATCGCGTACGCTTTGCTCTTCCTTAGTAGCGACTACCCTATAACTTTTTCGACCCCTTAACCTTTAATATACGGAGTTTTTATTACGCTACTAGGATTTAAAGGATACCGATCGCTATCGGCGCCGCTATTTAACCCGCGAAATAGCCCGCGTTTTACGTTAAATAAAGTATCCCGTCTTATGGTTATTTATTTACTATAGGGAAATACGTATAAGCCCGGGAACTTTTATAACGATACTATTACTACTAGGATACCGCTTAGCCCTTAATACTTATAACGCTAATAAGCTATCGATATTACGATCTAATACGACGAATAGATAGCGCTTATAGCGATTAGCGTAAACCCCGTATAACCCTTTACCTACCTATAGGGAGGTATCCGTAAGCCTAGGAAACCTTTCGTCGTAATACTAGCGCTACTAGGGATAGTACTTAGCTTTCGATACTAACCGCTTCTTCGAACCGCTAATAATACGGTATATTTCGCGCGAGTAAATAAAACTTATAGCGATTAAGGCAGCCTCCTTATGATTATCTACCTATTATATGGAGGACGTACGAACGTCCTAATATAAATTACGATAACCTATACGACCCGCTGCTCCCTTATTAATACTAAGGGCGGATAAAGGCTAATAGTAATTATGCCTTAACCGACCTTACGATAGCTTCTTTTTTCCTCTAAACTTATTAATCGATATAGATTAAATATATAAATATTAATAACTTATTATATTAAAGGTATTTTAGGATACCTAGGCGTAGCGATTCGACGATATAGTATACGATATAATATAGATATTTACATTAATAGCATAGATAGGATTAATAGACTAATAACTATTAATAACCGATAGTTTTAAAGAGAACTAGGAATTAATATTAATAGGACTACGTAGATATAAAGGATTAAGGAAACGGAACTAAAGTCGAGTTAATAGGTATACCTATATATAAACTAGCTTTATATTATTAATTAATAGCTAGTATAGCGAGAAGTACTAACATAGGCGTAAAACGACGCCTAGCGGTAATACCGCTAATATTATTAAATAACTTCCGTTAGATCGAGTCCGGCTTATAGCTATAATCGGTATCGTATCTAACGCGATCCTTTACTCGGGATCCATTCCTTATACGTATTACCTTAACGAGGGTTATACGTTAGGAGTTCTAAACCTTAATAAGAGGGATTATCGTCGACTTATTTATAATAATTAAATTATTAATCTAAGGAATACGTATCGTACTTTAGTTAGGCGTTAGCCGACTAAAGAAGCTCGTATAATACCCGGACCTTATCGATCGGGATAATATAATGAATAATAATATACCTATACTAAAGGAAAAGTATTAAGATATAGATAATAGTTATTATATTTTTACCCCTATATTAGATAATAAGATCCTTATTATTCCCCTTTCTACTTTATACCTTATACCGTTAAACTAGATAGAATCTATAGCTAGGAAACGGAGTAAATCGCTATTAGGACCTAAAGTAATAAAGATTAAACTACTAATAAAGACCTTAAGAGTCGATATTAATTCTCCGTCCTTATATCCGCTCGAAGAGGAGGAAGACGACGATAAAACTCCTATTTAGCTACCCCTTACCCGCGGCTTTATACTTATCCCGTTAATCCTTATGGCATTATCTTAGAATAATAATAACGGGGCCTTTAGTAACTAGAATATACCGGTAGCTATTCCGATTATCGTAATACTAGTTATTAGATTCCCTAACCCTACCGATTACCTTGGATTTAAGTTTAATAAATATAATATAACTTAGTAGCTAGAGAGGATAAATCGATTATTTAACCGTTACCGTATAAGCGACGACGATAAGATTAAGGAGATCGGCGAATAGATTACGACTAAGATTATTAAGGAGCGTATTAACGACGTTATAAAGGATTAAACGATTTAAAGAGTTATCGTTATAGCCTTAAAGTATTATTTTAGGATTACCGATAAACTAGGCTAAGCTAACGTTAAACGTAAATTCGTATAACTAAAACGAGGTAACGTAATTAGCGATCCTAAGGCGATCTTTACGTATTTTATAAACCATAAACGCCTTTCTAAGCTCGTAAACGATAACGGAGAGCTTCCTTAGAAAGTAGGATACCTAACCGATAAACTCCGGATATATCTAATTATAAAGTTCTATAAGACGGGAGACTATAATTATAATAGGATCGGAGATATCGACTACCGGACTCTTTATACTTAGCTTTATAAGTAAGCGGAACGTCGTATAGTAGTATAAATTACCGATAGGGCCTCAGCCGAAGAACGACGATAATAAAAAACGGTAACTTTCGAAGAACCCGAGAAGCTTATAATGTAAATAGTTTAACGATTAACGACTCCTAGCCTTTAAATGCCTCTACTACCGCCTTCTTCGTAACCTAGACCTTCTTACGGCTATCTAAGTACTAGTTAGAAAGCTAGTATATAGGCCTTTTACGACCGATTTAACGCTCTAGAGATAAAGATAACTTCGTAGAATTACCGTTAGGATAATAGCTCTTATGGTCCTAAGGATACGTACGGCGCCGATTAATAATATTAATAAGAAAACCCGTTCTTAGTAAACGCGGTTCGGAACTTAAGTTTTTATAACCTATAAACTAACGGAAGAATCCTAATAAGCTCTAGACGTAGTATTATACTAGACTACCGAGGCATACGTAATAAGATTTTATTAACCTAGACGAGTAATTATAGGGAATTCGAATATTAGTTTTATAATACTTTCGATCGGCTTTATAACTATAGCCGTTATCCGCTACTAATAGATATAACCTAGAATCGGTTCTACCATAGGAATAATAAGCGATTATACTACTTCGAGAACGGAAACCCGGATAAGCTAGAGTTAATACTAATCCTAGGATCGATTATTATCTAAGCTAAACGTAAAGAAGAACCGATCGCTTATTATATCTTATTTTACGTATATTAAAGTAAGGAATCTCTAGAATAAGTACGTAAGATAGCATATTATTATCTAGCCGGAAAGCTAAAGCTTATATCCTTCGACTTACGATACTTTAAGAGCGAGGAAGTAATACTAAAGTAGGAAGAGATATTAAGAGTAATATTAGAGATTAACGTTATTTAAATAATCGAACGTAAATATAGCTACGAATTATACGAAATAAGGATCTTAGGTTATAATTAAACTAAGGGTTTTATCGATAACGAAGGTATTTATTATTATAAGGGTACCATTAAGACGGACCTAGTCGAAGTTACCGTAGTTAAGCGAGCTAGAGGTCCTAACGGCGAATATATCGAAAAAGAAATGCCCGATTAAGAGGATATAGAAGTTCTATCGTTATAGCTTAAGCGTAAACCGACTAAAGCCGGTAAGAATATTACTTCGAATACGAACGACCTAGCTAGGAAAACGAAAACTATTAACGAATTATTAAAAGAGTTTTAACTAGATAAGATTAATAAGAATAGTAGGAAACGCTTCGAGGTTTCGTAGGACGACCTAATTAAGTTTATACCCGGGTTTTCGGAATAGGTAGTTAAGTACCTTACGATACGCGCTATAGAGATTAACGAAGGTTAGCCTAAGGTTATTAAGATTATAAAGGAATAAGTATAAAAGGATCGGGAAGAAAGCGTTAAAATACCTAGCGTACCGTAAACTACCGCCCCGTTTATTAATCCTTCGAATAAAATAGCGGTAAATTCTATTATCGTAAAGGATATTAAAAACTATATCCGGCCTCTCCCTAAGCTAGTAGTTAACGTAAGACCTAATAAGGACGAAGCTTTCGTATCTACGGTAATCGATATAAGGGCGTAGTTTAATATAATCGTAAAAAGTTACGTAAAGAAGTAGCGTCTCCTTATAACCGGTACTAAGGCGATATAGCGAGGTTTTAAATCCTTTATAGAAACCCTATGTATAGGAATAATCGACGGTCTTATTTAGCTTATTAATTATTACCTTCGCTTACCGATCTACGTCGTTAAAAATAAGTTCGTTAGTTACCCTTTATTACTTAGTATAAACTTTATTTTCTAGTCCCGTATAAAACTCGAATTCGACGGAAGTACCTTTATAGGAACCGTTAACTTTAACTCGGCCCGGATAATAATTCCTTTCGTTATTAACTTAAGAAGCGATACGCTACTAAGCCTTATATTCGGCGATTAGGAAAACTAAATGCCATTAATATCCTAGGCCGCTTTAATGGCGTATATAGGCCTAAAAACGCGTTCCTAACCGAGTACCTAGAGACCGATGTTAGCCTCTAAGTTAAAATTAATTATGCCCGCCTTTATAACGACGATATAGAGGTAATACCTATCTCCGAAGCTAAGGACTTATCGGCCTTCGAACTTAGTTTGGATAAGGGAAATAAGGCGATCGTTAAATTAAGCGACGAAGGATTCCTTTACGTCTTTAGTAAAGCCGTTACGAAGGTAATTCGATATACGACGTAGGAATCGAAATAATATAAGCGAGACCTAGTCCTTATTTCGGAATTAACTTATTAAGCTAAACGTACGTTTTTAGTTAATACTATATATAAGCCTAAGTCGCGTAAAGTTTAGCCTATAGATAACGTACCGTTAGACGGTTAAATACCGCTAGGAATACTCGATTAAAAGGATTAAATAATAAAAGAAATTAAATCGAAGTACGAGCCACTAAATATATTATAGCGCGATAAACCTTATGAGAATATTATACTAAGATTCGTTAGTAACCCCCGAGATATTAGATTAATAACGGAAAAACTTAACGCTATTAAAGTAGGTTTATTAGATACGGAACTAACCGATTAGGAGAAAGACGTACTTATTAAGATCCTATACCGAAGAGAGATAGCCTTAGCCTAGGATTTCTCTAAAATCGGGAAAATCCGACCTAAGGTTTACCCCGATTATGAGATTAAAACGGTACTATATAACGCCTAGTAAGCTAAGGGCATTCCTATCCTAATATTCCTCAAGGAACGAGTAATCGAAGTCTTACGTATACGACTAAAGAACGGAATCCTAGAAAAGAGTTACGGTTTTTATCGAAATACGTAATTCGTAATCGAAAAGAAAGATAGTAGTTTACGATTTATTAACTCTACGATAAAACTTAATACCTAAATTATTCGCGACGCTTTCCTATCCCGAGATAAAGACTTCTTTACTTAAGAATTCGTTATATATTTAATCCTTATAGTCGTTAACTTTTTCTTAGGGTACGACCAGGTAATACTAGCGGAAACGAGCCGTAACCTAACTACGTTCCCTACTCCTATTAGCCTTTTACGTATAACGACTCTACTATAAGGCGCGACAAACTTAGTTACCGCTTTTCTCCGAGCCGTTATACGAATTCTTTACGATTTAATCCCTATTAAGTACGAGCCTTTCTTCGACGACGTTAATATTAAAGGGCTAATATCGAGATACGATAACTAAGAGGCTTTTCCGGAAATACGACGCTTTATTTTAAAGTACTTAGAGAATATCGACGCCGTTCTCCTAAACTTTAAATTAACCAGTATTACTACTAGCGCCGTTAAGTCTATTTAATATAAAAGTAGTACGGTAATCGTCGGATATTTATGCGGTATAAACGATAGGAAGCCCTCGGAAGCGAAGATAATTAAGATCTTAAAGTAGAAGTTATATAAGAATATAAACGAAGTA
>NW_026251328.1:5000-12500 GCF_024521655.1 Durotheca rogersii
TTACGCGGCGACGCAACCGAAAGCGGAGACGGCGGCGGGGGCCCTGGGTAGAGTTCTCTTTTCTTCTTAATAGCCGGCTACCCTTAAAATCGGTTTGTCCGGAGCTAGGGTTTTCGTGGCTGGAAGAGCCCGGTACCTCTGCCGGGTCCGGTACGCCTCCGACGTCCCTTAAAAATCCGCTGGAGGGGATAATTCTCAAGCTAGGTCGTACTTATAACCGTAGTAGGTCTCCAAGGTAAATAGCCTCTGGTTACTAGAACAATATAGATAAGGGAAGTCGGTAAAATAGATCCGTAACTTCGGAAAAAGGATTGGCTCTAAGGGTCGGGCGCGTTAGGCCTTCGGGGGACGGCCCGGGAGTAGATCGCTACTAGCTAGGCAACCGGCCGGCGGCTTTTAGTACCTGGGTTCCGACGCCTTAGGTAGGCTTCGGCCGTCCGGCGCGCGGTTAACGACTAGCTTAGAACTGGTACGGATAGGGGGAATCTGACTATCTAATTAAAACATAGCATTACGATAGTCAGAAAGTAATGTTAACGTAATGTGATTTCTGCCTAGTGCTCTGAATGTTAAAGTAAAGAAATTCAACCAAGCGCGGGTAAACGGCGGGAGTAACTATAACTCTCTTAAGGTAGCTAAATGCCTCGTTATTAATTAGTGACGCGCATAAATGGATTAACGAGATTCCTACTGTCCCTATCTATTATCTAGCGAAACCATAGCTAAGGGAACGGGCTTGGCAGAATTAGCGGGGAAAGAAGACCCTGTTAAGCTTAACTCTAGTTTGATATTATGAAAAGACATAGGAGGTATAGGATAGGTAGGAGCTCCGGCGCCGGTAAAATACCACTACTCCTATTGTTTTTTTACTTATTCGATGGAGCGGGGCTGGATTTTCGTCTAACTTCTGGTGCTAAGGTCCTCCGCGGGCCGACCCGGGTTGAAAGACATGGTTAGGTAGGGAGTTTGGCTGGGGCGGTATATCTATTAAACCATAACGCAGGTGTCCTAAGGGGGGCTCATAGAGAATAGAAATCTCTAGTAGAATAAAAGGGTAAAAGTCCCCTTGATTTTGATTTTAGTGTAAATATAAACCATGAAAGTATGGCCTATCGATCCTTTAGTCCCTCGAAATTTAAGGCTAGAGGTGCCAGAAAAGTTACCATAGGGATAACTGGCTTATGGCGGCTAAGCGTTTATAGCGACGTCGCTTTTTAATCCTTCGATATCGGCTCTTCCTATCATACCGAAGCAGAATTCGGTAAGCGTTAGATTGTTTACCTATTAATAGGGAACGTGAGCTAGGTTTAGACCGTCGTGAGATAGGTTAGTTTTACCCTATTAATGGCCTCGCCGTAATGGTAATTTAGCTTAGTACGAGAGGAACCGCTGATTTAGATAATTGGTTTTTGCGGCTATCCGACCGGGCAGTGCCGCGACGCTATCATCTGCTGGATAATGGCTGAACGCCTCTAAGTTAGAATCTATGCTAGAACGCGGCGATACCTCCTATACGTCGTAGACGGATAGGAATAGGCTCCGGCTTCGTATCTTAGCTAGCGATCGCTCCGCCGGGCCGGAAGAGGCCCGGCGGTTACTTCGCGGATTATAATTTCGACACGCGTAGGGTTAAATCCTTTGTAGACGACTTAGCTGTACGAAAGGGTCCTATAAGTAGTAGAGTAGCCTTGTTGTTACGATCTACTGAGGATAAGCCCTCCTTCGCCTAGATTTCTTATATCTAAGATACCGGGAATAGCCGGGGTGCGGTAAGATGAGACCTTAACGGTAGGTATAATTTAAAAAGTAACTTAAGAAAGTAGGTATAAACTCGAGGGTAACTTAAGGATTAAGTTATATAGTTTATAGATAAGTTAAGGGTAGATTTTACTAAGGGGGTAACTTCCTAAAGTTAAGTTAAGGATAGGTCGAACTTAAGGGTAATTTAAAGGTAAGTTAAGGGTACCGGCTATAGTTAAGGGTAACTAAGGGTAGGTAAAGGGATAGGTCAACTTAAGGGTAGGCTTAACTTAAGGGTAGGTCTTAACTTAAGTTGTTAAGTTAAGGGTAGGTCCACTAGGGAAGTTCGAGGGTAGGTCAACTTAAGGTGTAAGTTAAGGTAAGTTAAGGGTTACCGGCCCTAAGTTAAGGGTATAACTTCGGGTAGGTTAAGGGTAGGTTCAACTTGAGGGTAGGCTTAACTTGAGGGTAGGTTCAACTTGAGGGTAAGTTGAGGGTAGGTCCAACTTGAGGGTAAGTTGAGGGTAGGTCTAACTTGAGGGTAAGTTGAGGGTAGGTTCAACTTGAGGGTAGGTCCAACTTGAGGGTAGGTCCAACTTGAGGGTAGGTTCAGGGTAGGTTCAACTTAAGGATAACTTAAAGGTAAGTTAAAGGTAACTTAAGGATAAGTATAACTTAAAAATAAGTCGTAATTTAAAGGTAGATTATTATTTAAAGGGGTTATTATTTAAATTATTATTACTTAAGGTAGATCGTAGTTTAAAGGTAAGGTAAGGATAGGTATAACTCTATAGTAAGTTTAGGGAAAGTAGAACCTAAGGGTAACTCGAGGGTAAGTAGAACGTAAGGATAAGTATAACTAAAGAGTAGGTTTAATTTAAAGGTAGGTTATTATTTAAAAATGTTATTACTATAGTAGTAAAGTAAAACTAACCTATATAGTAAGGAGGAGCAGAGCGTACGCGATGCTGGAGGCCCGGATAGGTTTACTCGAAAGTATACTCTATCGAAGACTATAATACGTACGATAGTCTAAGATAGATGAAACTAGTACTGCTATACTAATCGAGAGACAAGGAATCTAATGTAGTTATTATATCTTAGCTATGCCCCTTGGTCGTAGAGATGTAGTGGTCGCTAGCCCGAAGGCATAAGAGGTAAGGGGAGAAAAGAGGCAAAATGCAAAAGTTACTTATTCGGCCATAGCGGTACGACGAAGTAACTTAAGCGCCTATAACTAAGATAGATGTACTGATCGGAGAACGACGGATCTAATGGCAAAAACGAATCTTTAATTAAGGTAAAAATGGCAAAGATAGCAATCTGGCTAGGTGGTAAACTCGATGATAAGCATGGCATAGCCCGCACTTGCGGGAGCTGTGGTTACTCTATATAGGCATAAGGCCTATCGTAGCGTATTACGTAATATATTAAGAGGGTATGTCTTACCGTAATACTATAATAGTTTTTTAGATGTATATTCCTATAGGTTTTATATTTATCTTCTTATAAAGAAAACTTAGTTTTATAGCTATTCCGACCTATAGTTATTTATTCGTTTCTTATTATACCTTTGATTATTATTTATTTCGTTCTAGTTTTACCCTTTCTAGCTATGATTTTTCACGAGCCGATTACTTAATTATAGCCATTTTATTTATAGCTATAGTCTCGTTCGATCGGTATTAAGCTAGTTATTAGTAGTTAAATAATCTTATTACTTATATAGGTTTTTATTATAGCGTACCTATACTATTTCTATTTATTATTTAAGCTATTATTACTTAGGGTAAGTTATAACTTTACGGTACGTCATTATTTAAAAAGGTTATTCCTAAGGTTATTTTTACTTAGGATAGGATATAACTTAAGGGTAAGTTTAGGGTAGGTCGAACTTAAGAGTAGGTCGAACTTGAGGGTAGGTCCAACTTGAGGGTAAGTTTAGGGTAGGTCCAACTTGAGGGTAGGTTCAACTTGAGGGTAGGTCCAACTTGAGGGTAGGTTCAACTTGAGGGTAGGTTCAACTTGAGGGTAAGTTCAGGGTAGGTCGAACTTGAGGGTAGGTCCAACTTGAGGGTAGGTTCAACTTGAGGGTAGGTCCAACTTGAGGGTAGGTTCAACTTGAGGGTAGGTTCAACTTGAGGGTAAGTTCAGGGTAGGTCGAACTTGAGGGTAGGTCCAACTTGAGGGTAGGTTCAACTTGAGGGTAGGTCCAACTTGAGGGTAAGTTCAGGGTAGGTCCAACTTGAGGGTAGGTCGCAAACCTTTATAAACCCAACGGCGGCAGTCTCCTGTTATCTGTGCCAAATACGTTCTAAATTTGGCTGTGGTGGACGCTCCTTACCTGTTTTACCCCCCTTGGACTTTTTCGGAACGACACCAATTTGGTGCCCTACCCGTGTGACCCGTGTCGACAACCTACCTGGGGTCGGTAGGTATATGAGAAGGCGGGTGGTTTGCTCAGTTCAGTGCAGCCACTGCGCGCTCCACCTACTAGCGGCCCTAGTAGGTGCGAGGTTTAGCAATGGGTTGCCGCTGGCTTTAGTGGGAGGTTACTGCTGGATGGGTGCTGCCCTTGGGGCGTGGGGACAACTGGGTGTTGGACAGCTTTTAATAGACTGCTGCTGCTTCTATTAAGTTACAGTGGTCTTTTTAAGTGATCTAGCGCCTGGTTAGTCCTCGCTTTAGAGGGCATTAGGGTCTCCTTGTAACCTCTTTCTTAGTAAGGAAAGTGAACAAGTGAACTTCCCTAACGTTGCTGCGGCACCTTTTAGTAGTAAGCGCCCCTGCTGTGTGTGAATAGATAAGTCGTCTCAGGGCCTCCTAGCGCCGGTTAACGTCTCTAACAACCCTCTTTTAGAAGGTTGTTTCAGCGTTTAATCGCCTATCCCCTGTAGCATGTTAGGGCATTCTAGTAGCTGTCTTCTTTTAAGAGCTGGCGAACTCCCCTAACGCGGTACGACCGGGATCTTATAGCAGGCTACTATTGCCTCGGCCGCTCATAAAAACCCTATTTGCCCTTATATAATAGTGATTCTATAGGTTCTCCTATACTTCTCAGTAAAATGCTGCTAGAGTTGTAAGGTGACCTATAGCGCTGTTATATAGGGTAAATAGGTAGCTGCTTTTCAGATAGCCTTTAGTAGGTTACGGGTACCTTTTTAGGTATATAGTGACCTTCTTTAGGCAGTTCGATATGTGGCTTCTACGTGTCTTAGCAGGCGTTAGGGCTAGCGTTTAAAGGGGCCTCCTAGTAACCTACCTTCTAGTAAGGAGAGTGAACTCCCCCTACGTATAGAGCCTGCGGCACTTTACGACTAGTAAGCGTATCTCGTTGTACAATGATGAGATACGTTATCCCTAGGGCCTACTAGCGCTGGTCGACGTTTCTAACGCCCTCTCTTAGGAGGTTGTTTTAGCGTTCGATCGCCTATCCCCTGCGGCGCGTTAGGGCCTCCTAGTAACGGTCTTTCCTCTGAAGGATAGTGAACTTCCCTAGCGTGGTGCGACGGATCTTGCGACGGGTCCTTACTTTCTATTATTTCTTTCTCGTACTAGCGTAACGGTCGTTTTGCGGGTCTCCCTGACTGCCCTAGCTACTGTAGCGCGAGGTCACAGGGGGGTTCGTAGCGTCGTTAGCCTTTCTTAAGATGCTAAGGCTTCAGCGTTTTCGCTAAGCCGGCGCTAGAGCTTAGGAAGTCCAGTTGCCGTTAGGCGTTTCTTTCGACTTAATAGCGGCTGGTTGGGTTCTGTGGTTAGAGGGGGCCAGGCGGCTAGCCTGCTCGGCTCTCGCTCTCTGCAAAGCGTCGGGAGATACCTGCCCGTTGGGTTTTGCCTTTTAGTGGTACCCGCCGGGAGCGTAGGTCTCCTCTCGAGGCCTGTAAGCCCTACCTCCTGCCTTCTATCTGCGGGGCTTTGGAGCGTAGGGCAGACCAGCGCCTTGGGGAATATAGAGGGGTAAAGCGGAACGCGACTCTAGCGGCAGGGGAGCCTCTCGCTCCTCGCTGCCGAAGTCGTTCGACCACCTTTAGCGGTGGCAACCGGTACTAATTCTTCCGCGCTGCGAAGCGCGGTTGGCCAACCCCGGCGCACGATAGTTACCTGGTTGATTCTGCCAGTAGTCATATGCTTGTCTCAAAGATTAAGCCATGCATGTCTAAGTATAAGCAATTATACAGCGAAACTGCGAACGGCTCATTAAATCAGTTATCGTTTATTTGATAACATCTTTACTACTTGGATAACCGTGGTAATTCTAGAGCTAATACATGCTAAAAATCCCGACTTACGGAGGGATGTATTTATTAGATTCAAAACCAATGCCCTTCGGGGCTCTCTGGTGATTCATGATAACTTATCGGATCGCACGGCCTTGCGCCGGCGATGGTGCATTCAAATTTCTGCCCTATCAACTTTCGATGGCAGGGTCTTGGCCATGGCCCGCCGGGAAGGAGCCTGAGAAACGGCTACTACATCCAAGGAAGGCAGCAGGCGCGCAAATTACCCAATCCCGATACGGGGAGGTACGTTATTTCTTTTCTTTTTATCACCCCCCCCCCCGACGCTTCGGGCGCTAATTCGTTCTACAGGTAGTGACGATAAATACTGATACAGGGCTCTTTTGGGTCTTGTAATTGGAATGAGTACAATTTAAATCCCTTAACGAGGAACAATTGGAGGGCAAGTCTGGTGCCAGCAGCCGCGGTAATTCCAGCTCCAATAGCGTATATTAAAGTTGTTGCAGTTAAAAAGCTCGTAGTTGAACCTTGGGCCTGGCTGGCCGGTCCGCCTCACCGCGTGCACTGGCTCGGCCGGGCCTTTCCCTCTGGGGAACCCCATGCCCTTCACTGGGTGCGGCGGGGAACCAGGACTTTTACTGTGAAAAAATTAGAGTGTTCAAAGCAGGCCTATGCTCGGATACATCAGCATGGAATAATAAAATAGGACGCGCGGTTCTATTTTGTTGGTTTCTAGGACCGCCGTAATGATTAATAGGGACAGTCGGGGGCATCAGTATTTAATTATTAAAGTGAAATTCTTGGATCTATTTAAAGACTAACTACTACGAAAGGTAATTTATTAAGGATGTTTTTATTAATTAGGAACGAAAGTTAGGGGATCGAAGACGATTAGATACCGTCGTAAGTCTTAACTATAAACTATGCCGACTAGGGATCGGACGATGTTATCCTATTATTCGTTCGGTACCTTATGAGGAAATCAAAGTCTTTAGGTTCTAGGGGGAGTATGGTCGTAAGGCTAAAACTTAAAGAAATTAACGGAAGGGCACCTACTAGGGGTAGAGCCTACGGCTTAATTTAACTTAACACGAGGAAACTTACTAGGTCCAGACATAATAAGGATTAATAGATTAAGAGCTCTTTTTTGATTTTATGGGTAGTAGTATATAGCCGTTCTTAGGTTAGTGGAGTAATTTATCTACTTAATTACGATACGAACGAGACCTTACCTGCTAAATAGCCTGTGTTGCCTTGGCAGCACGACGGCTTCTAGAGGGGACTATCCGCTCAAGCGGATGGAAGTTTGAGGCAATAACAGGTCTGTGATGCCCTTAGATGTTCTGGGCCGCACGCGCGTTACACTGACAGAGCCAGCGAGTTCTTCCTTGGCAGAGATGCCCGGTAATCTTGTGAAACTCTGTCGTGCTGGGGATAGAGCATTGCAATTATTGCTCTTCAACGAGGAATCCCTAGTAAGCGCAAGTCATCAGCTTGCGTTGATTACGTCCCTGCCCTTTGT
>NW_026251328.1:17500-20000 GCF_024521655.1 Durotheca rogersii
TAAAGGTAAGGTAAGGATAGGTATAACTCTATAGTAAGTTTAGGGAAAGTAGAACCTAAGGGTAACTCGAGGGTAAGTAGAACGTAAGGATAAGTATAACTAAAGAGTAGGTTTAATTTAAAGGTAGGTTATTATTTAAAAATGTTATTACTATAGTAGTAAAGTAAAACTAACCTATATAGTAAGGAGGAGCAGAGCGTACGCGATGCTGGAGGCCCGGATAGGTTTACTCGAAAGTATACTCTATCGAAGACTATAATACGTACGATAGTCTAAGATAGATGAAACTAGTACTGCTATACTAATCGAGAGACAAGGAATCTAATGTAGTTATTATATCTTAGCTATGCCCCTTGGTCGTAGAGATGTAGTGGTCGCTAGCCCGAAGGCATAAGAGGTAAGGGGAGAAAAGAGGCAAAATGCAAAAGTTACTTATTCGGCCATAGCGGTACGACGAAGTAACTTAAGCGCCTATAACTAAGATAGATGTACTGATCGGAGAACGACGGATCTAATGGCAAAAACGAATCTTTAATTAAGGTAAAAATGGCAAAGATAGCAATCTGGCTAGGTGGTAAACTCGATGATAAGCATGGCATAGCCCGCACTTGCGGGAGCTGTGGTTACTCTATATAGGCATAAGGCCTATCGTAGCGTATTACGTAATATATTAAGAGGGTATGTCTTACCGTAATACTATAATAGTTTTTTAGATGTATATTCCTATAGGTTTTATATTTATCTTCTTATAAAGAAAACTTAGTTTTATAGCTATTCCGACCTATAGTTATTTATTCGTTTCTTATTATACCTTTGATTATTATTTATTTCGTTCTAGTTTTACCCTTTCTAGCTATGATTTTTCACGAGCCGATTACTTAATTATAGCCATTTTATTTATAGCTATAGTCTCGTTCGATCGGTATTAAGCTAGTTATTAGTAGTTAAATAATCTTATTACTTATATAGGTTTTTATTATAGCGTACCTATACTATTTCTATTTATTATTTAAGCTATTATTACTTAGGGTAAGTTATAACTTTACGGTACGTCATTATTTAAAAAGGTTATTCCTAAGGTTATTTTTACTTAGGATAGGATATAACTTAAGGGTAAGTTTAGGGTAGGTCGAACTTAAGAGTAGGTCGAACTTGAGGGTAGGTCCAACTTGAGGGTAAGTTTAGGGTAGGTCCAACTTGAGGGTAGGTTCAACTTGAGGGTAGGTCCAACTTGAGGGTAGGTTCAACTTGAGGGTAGGTTCAACTTGAGGGTAAGTTCAGGGTAGGTCGAACTTGAGGGTAGGTCCAACTTGAGGGTAGGTTCAACTTGAGGGTAGGTCCAACTTGAGGGTAGGTTCAACTTGAGGGTAGGTTCAACTTGAGGGTAAGTTCAGGGTAGGTCGAACTTGAGGGTAGGTCCAACTTGAGGGTAGGTTCAACTTGAGGGTAGGTCCAACTTGAGGGTAAGTTCAGGGTAGGTCCAACTTGAGGGTAGGTCGCAAACCTTTATAAACCCAACGGCGGCAGTCTCCTGTTATCTGTGCCAAATACGTTCTAAATTTGGCTGTGGTGGACGCTCCTTACCTGTTTTACCCCCCTTGGACTTTTTCGGAACGACACCAATTTGGTGCCCTACCCGTGTGACCCGTGTCGACAACCTACCTGGGGTCGGTAGGTATATGAGAAGGCGGGTGGTTTGCTCAGTTCAGTGCAGCCACTGCGCGCTCCACCTACTAGCGGCCCTAGTAGGTGCGAGGTTTAGCAATGGGTTGCCGCTGGCTTTAGTGGGAGGTTACTGCTGGATGGGTGCTGCCCTTGGGGCGTGGGGACAACTGGGTGTTGGACAGCTTTTAATAGACTGCTGCTGCTTCTATTAAGTTACAGTGGTCTTTTTAAGTGATCTAGCGCCTGGTTAGTCCTCGCTTTAGAGGGCATTAGGGTCTCCTTGTAACCTCTTTCTTAGTAAGGAAAGTGAACAAGTGAACTTCCCTAACGTTGCTGCGGCACCTTTTAGTAGTAAGCGCCCCTGCTGTGTGTGAATAGATAAGTCGTCTCAGGGCCTCCTAGCGCCGGTTAACGTCTCTAACAACCCTCTTTTAGAAGGTTGTTTCAGCGTTTAATCGCCTATCCCCTGTAGCATGTTAGGGCATTCTAGTAGCTGTCTTCTTTTAAGAGCTGGCGAACTCCCCTAACGCGGTACGACCGGGATCTTATAGCAGGCTACTATTGCCTCGGCCGCTCATAAAAACCCTATTTGCCCTTATATAATAGTGATTCTATAGGTTCTCCTATACTTCTCAGTAAAATGCTGCTAGAGTTGTAAGGTGACCTATAGCGCTGTTATATAGGGTAAATAGGTAGCTGCTTTTCAGATAGCCTTTAGTAGGTTACGGGTACCTTTTTAGGTATATAGTGACCTTCTTTAGGCAGTTCGATATGTGGCTTCTACGTGTCTTAGCAGGCGTTAGGGCTAGCGTTTAAAGGGGCCTCCTAGTAACCT
>NW_026251328.1:27500-33779 GCF_024521655.1 Durotheca rogersii
TTATTACTTAAGGTAGATCGTAGTTTAAAGGTAAGGTAAGGATAGGTATAACTCTATAGTAAGTTTAGGGAAAGTAGAACCTAAGGGTAACTCGAGGGTAAGTAGAACGTAAGGATAAGTATAACTAAAGAGTAGGTTTAATTTAAAGGTAGGTTATTATTTAAAAATGTTATTACTATAGTAGTAAAGTAAAACTAACCTATATAGTAAGGAGGAGCAGAGCGTACGCGATGCTGGAGGCCCGGATAGGTTTACTCGAAAGTATACTCTATCGAAGACTATAATACGTACGATAGTCTAAGATAGATGAAACTAGTACTGCTATACTAATCGAGAGACAAGGAATCTAATGTAGTTATTATATCTTAGCTATGCCCCTTGGTCGTAGAGATGTAGTGGTCGCTAGCCCGAAGGCATAAGAGGTAAGGGGAGAAAAGAGGCAAAATGCAAAAGTTACTTATTCGGCCATAGCGGTACGACGAAGTAACTTAAGCGCCTATAACTAAGATAGATGTACTGATCGGAGAACGACGGATCTAATGGCAAAAACGAATCTTTAATTAAGGTAAAAATGGCAAAGATAGCAATCTGGCTAGGTGGTAAACTCGATGATAAGCATGGCATAGCCCGCACTTGCGGGAGCTGTGGTTACTCTATATAGGCATAAGGCCTATCGTAGCGTATTACGTAATATATTAAGAGGGTATGTCTTACCGTAATACTATAATAGTTTTTTAGATGTATATTCCTATAGGTTTTATATTTATCTTCTTATAAAGAAAACTTAGTTTTATAGCTATTCCGACCTATAGTTATTTATTCGTTTCTTATTATACCTTTGATTATTATTTATTTCGTTCTAGTTTTACCCTTTCTAGCTATGATTTTTCACGAGCCGATTACTTAATTATAGCCATTTTATTTATAGCTATAGTCTCGTTCGATCGGTATTAAGCTAGTTATTAGTAGTTAAATAATCTTATTACTTATATAGGTTTTTATTATAGCGTACCTATACTATTTCTATTTATTATTTAAGCTATTATTACTTAGGGTAAGTTATAACTTTACGGTACGTCATTATTTAAAAAGGTTATTCCTAAGGTTATTTTTACTTAGGATAGGATATAACTTAAGGGTAAGTTTAGGGTAGGTCGAACTTAAGAGTAGGTCGAACTTGAGGGTAGGTCCAACTTGAGGGTAAGTTTAGGGTAGGTCCAACTTGAGGGTAGGTTCAACTTGAGGGTAGGTCCAACTTGAGGGTAGGTTCAACTTGAGGGTAGGTTCAACTTGAGGGTAAGTTCAGGGTAGGTCGAACTTGAGGGTAGGTCCAACTTGAGGGTAGGTTCAACTTGAGGGTAGGTCCAACTTGAGGGTAGGTTCAACTTGAGGGTAGGTTCAACTTGAGGGTAAGTTCAGGGTAGGTCGAACTTGAGGGTAGGTCCAACTTGAGGGTAGGTTCAACTTGAGGGTAGGTCCAACTTGAGGGTAAGTTCAGGGTAGGTCCAACTTGAGGGTAGGTCGCAAACCTTTATAAACCCAACGGCGGCAGTCTCCTGTTATCTGTGCCAAATACGTTCTAAATTTGGCTGTGGTGGACGCTCCTTACCTGTTTTACCCCCCTTGGACTTTTTCGGAACGACACCAATTTGGTGCCCTACCCGTGTGACCCGTGTCGACAACCTACCTGGGGTCGGTAGGTATATGAGAAGGCGGGTGGTTTGCTCAGTTCAGTGCAGCCACTGCGCGCTCCACCTACTAGCGGCCCTAGTAGGTGCGAGGTTTAGCAATGGGTTGCCGCTGGCTTTAGTGGGAGGTTACTGCTGGATGGGTGCTGCCCTTGGGGCGTGGGGACAACTGGGTGTTGGACAGCTTTTAATAGACTGCTGCTGCTTCTATTAAGTTACAGTGGTCTTTTTAAGTGATCTAGCGCCTGGTTAGTCCTCGCTTTAGAGGGCATTAGGGTCTCCTTGTAACCTCTTTCTTAGTAAGGAAAGTGAACAAGTGAACTTCCCTAACGTTGCTGCGGCACCTTTTAGTAGTAAGCGCCCCTGCTGTGTGTGAATAGATAAGTCGTCTCAGGGCCTCCTAGCGCCGGTTAACGTCTCTAACAACCCTCTTTTAGAAGGTTGTTTCAGCGTTTAATCGCCTATCCCCTGTAGCATGTTAGGGCATTCTAGTAGCTGTCTTCTTTTAAGAGCTGGCGAACTCCCCTAACGCGGTACGACCGGGATCTTATAGCAGGCTACTATTGCCTCGGCCGCTCATAAAAACCCTATTTGCCCTTATATAATAGTGATTCTATAGGTTCTCCTATACTTCTCAGTAAAATGCTGCTAGAGTTGTAAGGTGACCTATAGCGCTGTTATATAGGGTAAATAGGTAGCTGCTTTTCAGATAGCCTTTAGTAGGTTACGGGTACCTTTTTAGGTATATAGTGACCTTCTTTAGGCAGTTCGATATGTGGCTTCTACGTGTCTTAGCAGGCGTTAGGGCTAGCGTTTAAAGGGGCCTCCTAGTAACCTACCTTCTAGTAAGGAGAGTGAACTCCCCCTACGTATAGAGCCTGCGGCACTTTACGACAGTAAGCGTACTCGTTGTACACTGATGAGATACGTTGTCCCAGGGCCTACTAGCGCTGGTCGACGTTTCTAACGCCCTCTCTTAGGAGGTTGTTTTAGCGTTCGATCGCCTATCCCCTGCGGCGCGTTAGGGCCTCCTAGTAACGGTCTTTCCTCTGAAGGATAGTGAACTTCCCTAGCGTGGTGCGACGGATCTTGCGACGGGTCCTTACTTTCTATTATTTCTTTCTCGTACTAGCGTAACGGTCGTTTTGCGGGTCTCCCTGACTGCCCTAGCTACTGTAGCGCGAGGTCACAGGGGGGTTCGTAGCGTCGTTAGCCTTTCTTAAGATGCTAAGGCTTCAGCGTTTTCGCTAAGCCGGCGCTAGAGCTTAGGAAGTCCAGTTGCCGTTAGGCGTTTCTTTCGACTTAATAGCGGCTGGTTGGGTTCTGTGGTTAGAGGGGGCCAGGCGGCTAGCCTGCTCGGCTCTCGCTCTCTGCAAAGCGTCGGGAGATACCTGCCCGTTGGGTTTTGCCTTTTAGTGGTACCCGCCGGGAGCGTAGGTCTCCTCTCGAGGCCTGTAAGCCCTACCTCCTGCCTTCTATCTGCGGGGCTTTGGAGCGTAGGGCAGACCAGCGCCTTGGGGAATATAGAGGGGTAAAGCGGAACGCGACTCTAGCGGCAGGGGAGCCTCTCGCTCCTCGCTGCCGAAGTCGTTCGACCACCTTTAGCGGTGGCAACCGGTACTAATTCTTCCGCGCTGCGAAGCGCGGTTGGCCAACCCCGGCGCACGATAGTTACCTGGTTGATTCTGCCAGTAGTCATATGCTTGTCTCAAAGATTAAGCCATGCATGTCTAAGTATAAGCAATTATACAGCGAAACTGCGAACGGCTCATTAAATCAGTTATCGTTTATTTGATAACATCTTTACTACTTGGATAACCGTGGTAATTCTAGAGCTAATACATGCTAAAAATCCCGACTTACGGAGGGATGTATTTATTAGATTCAAAACCAATGCCCTTCGGGGCTCTCTGGTGATTCATGATAACTTATCGGATCGCACGGCCTTGCGCCGGCGATGGTGCATTCAAATTTCTGCCCTATCAACTTTCGATGGCAGGGTCTTGGCCTGCCATGGTCGCAACGGGTAACGGAGGGTTAGGGCTCGACCCCGGAGAAGGAGCCTGAGAAACGGCTACTACATCCAAGGAAGGCAGCAGGCGCGCAAATTACCCAATCCCGATACGGGGAGGTACGTTATTTCTTTTCTTTTTATCACCCCCCCCCCCCGACGCTTCGGGCGCTAATTCGTTCTACAGGTAGTGACGATAAATACTGATACAGGGCTCTTTTGGGTCTTGTAATTGGAATGAGTACAATTTAAATCCCTTAACGAGGAACAATTGGAGGGCAAGTCTGGTGCCAGCAGCCGCGGTAATTCCAGCTCCAATAGCGTATATTAAAGTTGTTGCAGTTAAAAAGCTCGTAGTTGAACCTTGGGCCTGGCTGGCCGGTCCGCCTCACCGCGTGCACTGGCTCGGCCGGGCCTTTCCCTCTGGGGAACCCCATGCCCTTCACTGGGTGCGGCGGGGAACCAGGACTTTTACTGTGAAAAAATTAGAGTGTTCAAAGCAGGCCTATGCTCGGATACATCAGCATGGAATAATAAAATAGGACGCGCGGTTCTATTTTGTTGGTTTCTAGGACCGCCGTAATGATTAATAGGGACAGTCGGGGGCATCAGTATTCAATTGTCAGAGGTGAAATTCTTGGATCTATTGAAGACTAACTACTGCGAAAGCATTTGTCAAGGATGTTTTCATTAATCAGGAACGAAAGTTAGGGGATCGAAGACGATCAGATACCGTCGTAGTCTTAACCATAAACTATGCCGACTAGGGATCGGACGATGTTATCCTATTGACTCGTTCGGCACTTACGAGAAATCAAAGTCTTTGGTTCTGGGGGGAGTATGGTCGCAAGGCTGAAACTTAAAGAAATTGACGGAAGGGCACCACCAGGGGTGGAGCCTGCGGCTTAATTTGACTCACACGGGAAACTCACCAGGTCCAGACACAATGAGGATTGACAGATTGAGAGCTCTTCTTGATTTTGGGGTGGTGGTGCATGGCCGTTCTTAGTTGGTGGAGTGATTTGTCTGCTTAATGCGATAACGAACGAGACCTTACCCTGCTAAATAGCCTGTGTTTGCCTTGGCAGCACGACGGCTTCTTAGAGGGACTATCCGCTCAAGCGGATGGAAGTTTGAGGCAATAACAGGTCTGTGATGCCCTTAGTGTTCTGTGGCCGCACGCGCGTTACACTGACAGAGCCAGCGAGTTCTTCCTTGGCAGAGATGCCCGGGTAATCTTGTGAAACTCTGTCGTGCTGGGGATAGAGCATTGCAATTATTGCTCTTCAACGAGGAATCCCTAGTAAGCGCAAGTCATCAGCTTGCGTTGATTACGTCCCTGCCCTTTGTACACACCGCCCGTCGCTACTACCGATTGAATGGCTCAGTGAGGCTTTCGGACTGGCCCAGGGGAGTCGGCAACGACAACCCCAGGGCCGGAAAGTTATCCAAACTCGGTCATTTAGAGGAAGTAAAAGTCGTAACAAGGTCTCCGTTGGTGACCAGCGGAGGGGATCATTAGCGAGTTGTAAAAACGCTCCGCTTCTACCCGATGTGAACGTTAACTTGTCGTTGCCTCGGCGTAGTGCTGTAGGCTGCCTGGTATAGAATCTTTAAGCTCTCTCCTCCTCTGCTTTTTAGGGTTGGCCCTATAAGATTAGGGGGGGATTAGAGTGAAGAGAGAGCTACCCTGTAGTCTTACGCGACGGCCCGCCGTATGGACCAAACTAAACTCTGTTATTATCGAGAGCGTCTCTAAATTTTTTAGAATGAAAAAAACACGTTAAAACTTTCAACAACGGATCTCTTGGCTCTGGCATCGATGAAGAACGCAGCGAAATGCGATAAGTAGTGTGAATTGCAGAATTCAGTGAATCATCGAATCTTTGAACGCACATTGCGCCCACTAGCATTCTGGTGGGCATGCCTATTCGAGCGTCATTACGACCTTTAAGCCTCTGCAGCTTAGCGTTGGGTGCGTGCGAGCTCCTACAGTAAGGGCCGCAGCTCCTTAAATACAGTGGCGGCGTCGGAGGGGTCTCCGTTCCGAGCGTAGTAGTTTTCGTCTCCTCGCTCTGGTGGCGGTCCCTTTTCCTCAGGTTCCGAAAGGAAACTAAGAAAGCCGGCCGTAAAATAAGCAACTTTACTTTTCTAGTGGTTGACCTCGGATTAGGTAGGGTTACCCGCTGAACTTAAGCATATCAATAAGCGGAGGAAAAGAAACCAACAGGGATTGCCTTAGTAACGGCGAGTGAAGCGGCAACAGCTCAAATTTGAAATCTGGCCCTCTTTTCGGGGGTCCGAGTTGTAATTTGCAGAGGATGCTTTGGGCGAGGCGGCCTTCCGAGTTCCCTGGAACGGGACGCCGTAGAGGGTGAGAGCCCCGTACGGTTGGCTGCCGAGCTCGCGTATAGCGCCTTCGACGAGTCGAGTAGTTTGGGAATGCTGCTCTAAATGGGAGGTAAATTTCTTCTAAAGCTAAATACCGGCCAGAGACCGATAGCGCACAAGTAGAGTGATCGAAAGATGAAAAGTACTTTGAAAAGAGGGTTAAACAGCACGTGAAATGTTGAAAGGAAG
>NW_026251329.1:0-31938 GCF_024521655.1 Durotheca rogersii
TTCCGTTATTAATCTAATACCTCGGAAGTCGCTAGCGAATCTTAGTATAATATTCTTATAAGGTCTATCGCGTTATAATACCTCTAGCGGTTCGTACTTCGACTTAACCTCCCTTAATACCTAATCCTTTTAATTAAGTATTCCTAGCGGTATCTAGCCGTTTAACGATACGTTATCTACGAATTAAACTTCATACGACTTAAGTTTATATATAGTATTAACTAAAAACGTACGTTTAACTTAATAGGCTAATTCCGAAATAAGGGCTAGATCTCGCTTATGCTATTTTAACTCTTACGTCGTATATCGAATTACCTTCGTAACGGCTTTACTAAAGACGTAATGGAATTCTTCGTTACTTTATCTAACGATCGCTTTATCTCCCTTATCTAGATTAAGTTCGAGGGCCGATAAGTCCTTAGCTTCGGAGATAGGTACTACTTCTATATCGTCGTTATAAAGGCGGGTATAATTAATTTTAGCATAAAGGCTAACGTCGGTCTTTAAGTACTCGGTTAAGAACGCGTTTTTAGGCCTATATGCGTTATTAAAGCGGCCTAAGGTATTAATAGCATTTAGTTTTTCTAATCGCCGAATATAAGGCTTAGTAGCGTATCGCTTCTTAAATCGATAACGAGAGAAACTATTATCCGGGCCGAGCTAAAGTTAACGGTTCCTATGAAGGTACTTCCGTCGAATTCGAGTTTTATACGGGATTAGAAGATAAAGTTTATATTAAGTAATAAGGGATAACTAATAAACCTATCTTTAACGACGTAGATTAATAAGCGAAGGTAATAATCGGTAAGTTAAATAAAACCGTCGATTATTCTTATATATAGGGTTTCTATAAAGGATTTAAAACCTCGTTATATCGCCTTAGTACCGATTATAAGAAAACGCTACTTCTTTACGTAGCTTTTTACGATTATATTAAACTACGCCTTTATATCGATTACCGTAGATACGAGAGCTTCGTTCCCGTTAGGTCTTACGTTAACTACTAGCTTAAGGAAAGGCCGGATATAGTTTTTAATATCCTTCGCGATAATAAAATTTACCGCCATTCTATTCGAAGGATTAATAAACGAGGCGGTAGTTTACGGTACGCTAGGTATTTTAACGCTTTCTTCCCGATCCTTTTATACCTATTCCTTTATAATCTTAATAACCTTAAACTAACCTTCGTTAATTTCTATAGCGCGTATCGTAAGGTACTTAACTACTTATTCCGAAAACCCGGGTATAAACTTAATTAGGTCGTCCTACGAAACCTCGAAGTATTTCCTATTATTCTTATTAATCTTATCTAGCTAAAACTCTCTTAATAACTCGTTAATAATCTTCGCCTTTTTAACTTAGTCGTTCGTATTCGAAGTAACGTTCTTACCGGTTTTAGTCGGTTTACGCCTAAGCTATAACGATAGGACTTCTATATTCTCTTAATTAGGTACTTCTCTTTCGATATACTCGCCGTTAGGACCTCTAGCTCGTTTAATTACGTTAACTTCGACTAGGTCCGTCTTAATAATACCCTTATAATAATAGATATCCTCGTCGTCGATAAAACCCTTCGTTTAACTATAACTTAAGATCCCCGTTTCGTATAATTCGTCGCTATATTTACGTTCGATTATTTAAATAACGTTAATCTCCGATATAACTCTTAATATCTCTTCCTACTTTAATATTATTTCCTCGTTCTTAAAGTATCGTAGGTCGAGGGATATAAGCTTTAGCTTTCCGGCTAAATAATAATATACTATCCTACGTACTTACTTAAGAGATTCCTTATTCTAATATACGTAAAATAAGATATAATAAGCGATCGGTTCTTCTTTACGCTTAGCTTAGGTAATAATCGATCCTAGGATTAGTATTAACTTTAGCTTATTCGGGTTTCCGTTCTCGAGGTAGTATAATCGCTTATTACTTTTATAGTAGAACCGATTCTACGTTATATTTATTAATAGCGGGTAACGGCTATAGTTATAAAACCGATCGAGGATATTATAAAATTAATATTCGAATTTCTTATAGTTACTCGTTTAGGTTAATGGAATCTTATTACGTATGCCTCGGTAGTTTAATAAAATATTACGTTTAAAGCTTACTAGGATTCTTTCGTTAATTTATAGGTTATAAAGACTTAGGTTCCGAACCGCGTTTACTAGGAACGGGTTTTTTTATTAATATTATTAATCGGCGCCGTACGTATTCCTAGAGCTATAAGAACTACTCTTTTAACGGTAGTTCTACGAAGTTATCTTTATCTTTAGAGCGTTAAATCGGTCGTAAAAGGCCTATATATTAACTTCTTAACTAGTACTTAGGTAGCCGTAAAAAGGTCTAGGTTACGAGGAAGGTAGTAATAAAGGCATTTAAAGGTTAGGAATCGCTAATCGTTAAACTATTTATATCATAGGCTTCTCGGGTTCTTTAAAAGTTACCGTTTTCTACTATCGTCGTTCCTCGGCTTAAGTTTTATCGGTAATTTATATTACTATACGACGTTCCGCTTACTTATAAAGTTAAGTATAAAGAATCCGGTAATCGATATTTCCGATCTTATTATAGTTATAATCTCCCGTCTTATAGAACTTTATAATTAAAAATATCTAAAGTTTATCGGTTAGGTATCTTACTCTTTAAGGAAGCTTTTCGTTATCGTTTACGAGCTTAGAAAGACGTTTATAGTTTATAAGATACGTAAAAATCGCCTTAAGATCGTTAATTACGTTACTTCGTTTTAGCTATACGAGTTTACGTTTAACGTTAGCTTAGCTTAGTTTATCGGTAATCCTAAAACGATACTTTAGGGCTATAACGATAACTCTTTAAATCGTTTAATCCTTCGTAATATCGTTAATACGCTCCTTAATAATCTTAGTCGTAATTTATTCGCCGATCTTCTTAATTTTATCGTCGTCGCTTATACGGTAGCGGTTAAATAATCGATCTACCCTTTTTAGTTATTAGGTTACGTTATATTTATTAAACTTAAGCCTAGGATAATCGGTAGGGTTAGGGAATTTAATGATTAGTATTACGATAATCGGGATAGCTACCGGTATATTCTAGCTACTAAAGGCTCCGTTATTATTATTCTAAGATAATACTATGGGGATTAACGGGATAAGTATAGAGCCGCGGGTAAGGGATAGCTAAGTAGGAGTTTTATCGTCGTCCTCTTCCTTTTTAAGCGGATATAAAGGCGGAGAATTAGTATCGACTCTTAAGGTCTTTATTAATAGTTTAATCTTTATTACTTCGGGTCTTAATGGCGATTTATTTCGTTTCCTAACTATAAATTCCGTTTAGTTTAACGGTACGAGGTATAAAGTAAAAAGGAGGGTAGTAAGGGTCTTATTATCTAATATAGGAATAAAGATAAGATAGCTATTATTTATATCCTAATATTTTTTCATTAGTATAAATATATTATTATTTATTATACTATCTCGATCGATAAGGTCCGGGTATTATACGAGCTTTTTTAATCGACTAACGCCTAATTAAAATACGATACGTATTCCTTAAATTAATAATTTAATTATTATAAATAAGTCGACGATAATTCCTCTTATTAAGGTTTATAACTCTTAACGTATAACCTTCGTTAAGGTAATACGTATAAAGGATAGATCCCGAGTAAAGGATCGCGCTAGATACGATACCGGTTATAGCTATAGGCCGGTCTCGATTTAACGAAAGCTATTTAATAATATTAGCGGTATTACCGCTAGGCGCCGTTTTACGCCTATATTAATACTTCTCGCTATGCTAGCTATTAGTTAATAATATAAGGCTAGCTTATATATAGGTATACCTATTAACTCGACTTTAATTCCGTTTCCTTAATCCTTTATATCTACGTAATCCTATTAATATTAATTCCTAGTTCTCCTTAAAATTATTAGTTATTAATAGTTATTAGTTTATTAATCCTATCTATACTATTAATATAAATATCTATATTATATCGTATACTATATCGTCGAATCGCTACGCTTAGGTATCTTAAAATGCCTCTAGTATAATAAATTATTAATATCTATATATTTAATCTATATCGATTAATAGGTTTAAAGGGAAAAAGAAGCTATCGTAAGGTCGGTTAAGGTATAATTATTATTAGCCTTTATCCGCTCTTAATATTAATAAAGAAGTAGCGGGTCGTATAAGTTATCGTAATTTCTACTAAGGCGCTCGTACGTCCTTTATATAGTAAATAAATAACCATAATAAGACTGCCCTAATCGCTATAAGCTTTATTTACTCGTACGAAATATACTATGCTATTAGCGGTTCGGGGAAGCGGTTAATATCGAAGGCTAAGTATTATCCTTAGTAGCGGTAGTATTACGACGAAAGTTCTCCTAGGTTTTACGGGTTCCTCCGTATAGTAAATAAATAACGATATAAGGAATGTCTTAATCGGTATAAACGCGGTTTAATCGTCGTATTATATCGTAGTATCGATAGCTTATTAACGTTATAAGTATTAAGGGCTATATAGTATCCTAGCGGCTATAATATCGTAATAAAAGTTCCCGGGCTTATACGTACCTCCCTATAGTAAATAAATAACCATAAGGCGGGATACTTTATTTAACGTAAAACGCGGACTACTTCGCGGGTTAAATAGCGGCGCCGACGGCGATCGATATCCTTTAAATCTTAATAACGTAATAAAAACTCCGTAGATTAAAGGTTAAAGGATCGAAGAAGTCATAGGGTAATCGCTACTAAGGAGGAGTAAAGCGTACGCGATATTAAAGACCCGGATAGGTTTATTCGAAAGTAGATTCTATCGAAGACTATAATACGTACGATAATCTAAGATAAATAAAATTAATATCGCTATATTAATCGAGAAATAAGGAATCTAATATAGTTATCGTATTTCAGCTATACCCCTTAGTCGTAAAGATATAATAATCGCTAGCCCGAAGGTATAAGAGGTAAGGAAAGAAAAGAGGCAAAACGTAAAAGTTACTTATTCGGCTATAGCGGTACGACGAAGTAACTTAAGCGCCTATAACTAAGATAGATATATTAATCGGAGAACGATAAATCTAATAATAAAAACGAATCTTTAATTAAGGTAAAAATAGCAAAGATAGCAATTTAATTAGGTCGTAAACTAAATAATAAGCATGGTATATCCCGTACTTACGGGAGCTATGGTTACTCTATATAGGCATAAGGCCTATCGTAGCGTGTCACGTAATGCATCAAGAGGGCATGTCTTACCGCACCACTATAATATTAAATAAGATAGCCTAGAAAAAAAAATAGTTATAGTTACAAGATAGAAACAGTTATAGGATATTGCCCAGAGACCCTTCTTATCGCCCTTACCGATATGTAGTTAGTAGGAAGAGCCTAGAGAGCCCTTAGAACCACGTATAGGGGAGGGATCGAGGGTTAAGGGAAGCCCGGTAGATGCTACCGGACGAATAATGGTTACACGAAAACAGCCAGAAACGAGTCACAGAAACGAGCATTAAATAGGATATATTAATTAGTTTATAGGATTAGAAATCAGTTAAAAAGGATCGGCAAAAGATAGCTATGGACGAGAAGGACGGAGATTACGTTATATCGTATAGGATTATTTCTTTCGTTTCTTTCGGGAGCTACGCTTATTTTACCTGCCCGTTATAGTTCCTATTTCCTAACTATTGATCCCTGTTATTTCTTAATGGCCCTAATAAACCTGGCTCGCTCCTAATTAATTAGGGTTAATTAGGAATAGGTTAATCGTGTTAGTTTATAGGTTTATAGCTCCGCTAGCCCAGTTCTTATTATTAGATTTTTCCTATTATTTCCTATTAATCGTTAGTTAAACTAGCTTAGCTCCTAGTTAGTAGCGATTAAATAGGTTCGGGATTAATCAGGAATTAGGTTCAGGATTAGGCACGGCTACAGTCAGTTACCCACCCTACCACCCACTTATTGCTATTACAATTATTCCTAGTTAGCCCTATTTCCTAACTTATCCTATTAGCCTTTAATTAAACTAGCTAGCTTTTAGTTAATTAGGGTTAATCAGGATCAGGTTAATCAGGCTCAATAGGAAACGAGGGCCACCGTACCTATTATTAGGAGTTTAATTACTCCTTACGGATTAATTAAACTAGGGAAGCTATAGTAGTACGATAGATCTAGGCCACGTAGCCTTTTCAATGTCTATTTATATAAGTCGCGTACTCATATTTTCATTAGTTAGACCTAGACCTATAGATATTACGACCTACAGCCATTCACTCGTTTCTTGCTATGCCTTTATAGCTATCCTCGTTACCTTTTTCTAGTCTTCTCTTCCCTTTCCTAGCTGCCGTTTTCAGCTAGCCGATTAACCGATTACAGCTGTTTACAGCTGTAATCTTAGTTGATCGGCACTGGGCCAGTTATTAGCAGTTAGGCAGTCCTTGTTTCGTACCTCCGTCAGCGTACCCACGCTGCTCCTGTTCAATACTTAGATAAGTTATCCTTTGCGTTTATCGTCAGAAATCCGGGATATTAATATCCTAATGTTACGAAGCTATTACATTTTAACATAGGTATATTTTAATATTTAAAGGAAAAGTAAGGAAAGTAATTTATATTAGTAAAAGTAAAAAGGAAAGGAATACGCGTTTAAAAATAAGCCAGAAGTAATATATATCTGCCGATTAGTACCTCTCTTTTCCTCTTTATTCTCTTACCTTATTCCTTACTTACTAGTTACTAAGAAAACTAAAAACTTACTTACTTTCCGACCTCCGAAACGTAGCGATCTTTAAGTTTATTATAATTAGTAACTTATTACCTGTTACCCGTATTATAAGCGGATACGCGGCTTAGCTTAGATCCTTTATTAAAGAGGGGTTACGATTTATCCTCGTCCGTAGGTAGGCGAACCGCTCGTCCCGAAATTTATAACGTATCCCGTTAGTAAAGAAGAGGTAAACGCCGTAAGAATACCTAAAGATACGATCGGGGGCTAAGGAACGATAGGAAAAGAACGGCTATATACCCGCGTATTTAGTAGTATCGAAAGAAGCGAGCCGGCGCTCGTAGTACTAGTAGGATATCTCGTTAAGTACCTTATATTATTAAATAAATAAACTAACGACGTAACGAGGATCCGTCGTTAATCGACGGAAATATTCGTTAACCGATTCCTTATTATTAATCTTTATAAATAACGTCCGACGATAAGAAAATTAAACGTAGCGGATAAGGGATATAATATAGCTCTAAAGGTAAGTAACCTCCTAAAAATCCTTACTTGAAAAATTTTATACGATATACCGGCCGGCCGCCGACCTACCTAGAAAATAAAACCGTACGTTACGAATTATCTTATCATTAATTAATCTAACTTTCGATTAATAAATCTTATTAATATTAAAAGCTATATACCTAGCGTTATTAATTTATTACCCGAATTCCCTCGATACCTCGGAACTATTAACCGATAATTACTTTCGAGCTTTAGTTTATAGAACGAAAGTACGGGATATACGGTACTTATTAAAGCTTAGGGATTAGCCGATTAACGTCCCGGAACTCCTCGGTAAAAGATAGCCGGCGGAAGGATTCGTTAGGCTATTTATTTATTAGCTTTACCGGCGGCGGTATCGACTTAGCCCGCTAATGCGTTACGGCCTTCTTCTTATCGTCCTTAGTCTTCCCGAACGCCCCGGCGATCTCCTCGTCGGTAATCCCCGTAGCCTTAAGTTATTCGAATAGCTTAAGGGCGGACGCCCGGTTTGATTTTAGGAGTTCCTTCTAAAGGGTAGGGTTTATTATATATATATATAAGAGAGAAAGAAAGATAAGAACGATAAAATTATAAATCTAGAATTAAGAAAAATCGAAAAACGAATTAAAACGAAGATAAAGGACTTAAGGAAAGAATGAGAGGAAATAAATCGGAACCGTAAAATAGCGAGAAATAAAAGAAAAGGTCGGACGAGAACGAGAGAGTCGAATACGTTACCTAGGTCGTAAATACCGTACTTAGGAGAGTTTTAATAATACCTATCCTAGCTTACGTTTAATTACGAGTCCGCGAACGTACGTATTTATTACTTTATTAAGAGTATATAATAAGAAGTTATAAGCTAACGTATTTCTTATTATAGCTTTATACGTATATAAGGAAACGCGTTTTCCTAAAACGTTAGCCGTAAAGGTATATCTAATTATATCGTTAATACGTTTCCCTTCCTTCCTCTCTTTTTCCTCTTTAAGTATCTTATTTCGAAAACCCCCCTCCTATAATTATCATATTCTTATTAATTTCTAACCTACCTTTCTTATTATTAATTTAAATTCTTATTTTTACCTTTAACTTACTATCTTTTTTTCCTCCCTATAAAAAAAATTTTTTTTTTACGATATCTTTCTTCCGCTCCGCCGGAATCCCCCTCTTCTTCTCCTTTTCCTTCGTTTATAGAAATGTACGTCGTACCGATTTAGCCGACTTAATAAAATTCCTACGAAAGATTTATAATAACGAAGATAACTAAAGTAATATAGATAAGTATTAGCTTAATATTCTAAATAACTACGATTCGGAAAAGGATTTGATCGAATTAGGATCCGATATAGCCTAGGCCCTCCGGTTATCTACTAATCGGCCCCGAATTATAAATTAATAATAATAAGAATAAACGAAAGTAGCCCTAGCTAACTCTCTCGTATACCTTATCCGTTACGCTTACTTTACTAACGAAGATATCCGCGTCCTTTATATCATAATAAGCTACGACTCCGAAAGTAAAAAAGCGGCCTTCGAAATAAATCCGTATTAAACGATAGGCTACCGATCGATAGGATCGTTTAACTTCCTAACCCGCTAGTACCTTCTCGATAACCCTACCTCTACTTTGGTTTTTACGATTTATACGGATCTAATAAATACCGAATAAATTATTATTAACCCTAAGGAATTCTCTTAGGCTTACTTCGCCGTAGCGCTATACCTTCCTAAGCTTCGAAGATTATTTAGTTTTAATATAGTTAAAAACGACGCCTTCGATCGGGCGGCGTACGCGTTTAGTTAGTTACGGCGAACCTAGAAAGGCGGTAGCCTCGAGCCCGGTATAACCCCTTAATCTACTTATTACGTCGTATTAATAAATTAATAAGATAGTTATAATTACGATTTTTAAAACGGCATTTTACCGTATCTTATCTTTAAACGACCGATCGAAGTCGTTTATTAAGCCTAAGAAAATAAGGAACTTAACTTCTTTAATATAATAAGGGAATACGCTAAAGTAATGAAATAATTTTATAACGTTTAGGTTTTAAAAGAAAAGGTTAGTATCGTTAAGCGTCTCCGGTAAGCCGTAAATTACTAAAAGTAAATTAACCTTATTAACGCTATAATATCCGCTTAGAATACGCCGATCGACGAGCCTCTTAACCGTAAATCCTTCGTTCGGTTTATCGCGTAAGCCGAGGTCCGCCGTTCCTCCGTAGCCTTAGTACCTAACCCGTCCCGCTTCCTCGTATCGGCGGACGCCGAGCTCCGCTACGATAACCTCGTTAAGGTTACGAGCCGCCCCCTTTCTCCTCCCGGCCTAGTAAGGATTAAAGCTTTTCAGACCGGGAAAACCTCTACGCTATATAAGTAAAGGGAAAATACCTAATTAACCCTCGGAACGCGCTTACTTCCCTACTATCCCCTTAACTAAGAGGGATAAGCCGAAACTAAGAAGAAGGTAACCGAAAAAAAAAAAATACGCCGATTAAGTTAGATTAGTAAGGATAAACCGGGCTAAGTTAATTATAAAGTAATAAAGGAACCTCTTTATTATATTAAACGATAAGCTAAAGACGCGGCCGTAATAATTAAATAATAACCGATAGAATAAAGTTTCGCGGTAGTTTTTAAGGAGAGATATTAATCGGGATATATCGTATTATCCTTTTTAATTTAATTATTTCTTATAGTATAATTAAACTAAGGAAACTTTAATGATATAATATAATATATCCTCTTAATATATTACGTAATACGTTACGATAGGCCTTATACTTATATAAAGTAATCATAGCTCTCGTAAGTATAGCTATGCTATATTTATTATAGAGTTTATTACTTAGTTAGATTATTATCCTTATTATTTTTATCTTCATTAAAGATTCGTTTTTATTATTAGATTCGTCGTTTTCCGATTAGTATATTTATTTTAGTTATAGGCGCTTAAGTTACTTCGTCGTACTACTATAACTAAATAAGTAACTTTTACGTTTTACTTCTTTTCTCTTCTTACTTCTTATACCTTCGGGTTAGCGACTATTATATCTCTACGACTAAGGGGTATAGCTAAGATATAATAACTACGTTAGATTCCTCGTCTCTCGATTAGTATAGTAATATTAGTTTCATCCGTCTTGGACCATCGTACGAGCTATAGTCTTCGATAAAGTATACTTTTGAGTGAACCTATCCGGGATTCTAGCATCGCGTACGCTCTGCTCCTCCTCATCGCCCTTACCGTTATATAGTTCGTAGGAAGAGTCGTAATAAGCGTTTTAAACTACGTATAGTGAAAGGATTAAGGGTTAAGGGAAGCGTGATAGATATTACAAAACGAATAGAAAGAGTTAGGAATAGTCAAGAATAATCGGGCCTTAAATAGAATATATTACGTTAATTGTATAAGATTGGGATTAGTTAAAATGATTAGTAAAAGATAGTTATAAACGAAAAGGATAGGAATTACGTTGCATTAGTTATTTTACGGGATTACTTTTTTCATTTTTTACAGGAGCTACGCTTATTTTACCTGCCCGTTATAGTTCTTATTTCCTAATTAATCATTATTATTTTTTAATAGCCTTAATAGAGCTGGCTCACTTTTAATTAATTAAGGTTAATTAAGAATATGTCGATTAGGTTAGTTATAGATATGCCTCCGTTAGCTTAATTATTAATCTTTTCTATTATTTCCTATTAATCGTTAATTAAACTAGCTTAGCTTTTAATTAGTAACGATTAAATAAGTTTGAGATTAATTAAATATAATTAGATACGGCCATAGTATAGTGCTATAGTAAAATATATCCTTTTAATATATTACATAATACGTTGTAATAGGCCTTATACCTATATAAAGTAATTATAGCTTCCGCAAATATAAACTATATTATAATTATACTTAGATTATTATTTACTTTATTATTTTTACTTTAGTTTAAGATTCGTTTTTATTATTAAATTCGTCGTCTTCTGATTAATATATCTATTTTAATTAGGAGTACTTAAGTTACTTCGTTATACTAAGGAAGAGTAGAGTATACGCGATACTAGAGTCCCGAATAGGTTTACTCGAAAGTATACTCTATCGAAGACTATAATACGTACGATAGTCTAAGATAGAAAAAACTAATATCGCTATACTAATCGAGGGACGAGGAATCTAATGTAGTTATCGTATCTTAGCCATGCCCCTTAGTCGTAGAGATATAGTAGTCGCTAGCCTAAAGGTATAAGAAGTAATAAGAGAAAAGGAATAAAACGTAAAAGTTATTTATTCGGCTATAGCGGTACGACGAAGTAACTTAAGCGCCTATAATTAAGATAGATATATTAATTAGAAAACGACAAATCTAACGATAAAAATAAATCTTTAATTAAAGTAAAAATAATAAAAATAGTAATCTAATTAAGTAGTAAACTAGATAATAAGTATAGCATAGCCGGTACTTACGGGAGCTATGGTTACTCTATATAGGTATAAGGCCTATCGTAGCGTATTACGTAATGTATTAAGAGGGTATGTCTTACCGCACTACTACAATACCATAATAACCGAATAAGTAACTTTTACGTTTAACCCCTTTCCTCTCTTTACCTCTTTTACCTTCGGACTAACGACTACTATATCTTTATAACTGAAGGATATAGCTGAAATACGATAACTATATTAGATTCCTCGTTTTTCGATTAGTAAAGTAATATTAGTTTTATTTATTTTAAATCATCGTACTGAACAGGAGCAGCGTAGGCACGCTGACGGAGGCACGAAACAAGGACTGCCCAACTGCTAACAACTGGCCCAGTGCCGATCAACCAAGATCACAGCTGTAAACAGCTGTAATCGGTTGATCGGCCAGCTGAAACGGCAGCTGGGAAAGGGAACTGGAAGGGGCAACGAGGATGGCTAGAAAGGCATGGCAAGAAACGAGTGAATGGCTGTAGGCTGTGATGTCTACAGGTCTAAGTCTAACTGATGAAAATATGAGTGCGCGACCCATATAAATACGCATCCAAAAGGCTACGTGGCCTAGATCCACCGCACCACTACAGTACGTACTATAGTTACCGATAAAGTTTACTTTCGAGTAGGCTATCCGGGACTCTAGCATCGCGTACCCTCTGCTCCTTCCCAATAGTTAGTTACCTATCTTATTATCTACTTATTACTATTATAATCGCTCTTCGTTACCCTATTTCGTCCTAACTTATCCTATTAGCCTTTAATTAAACTAGCTAGCCTATAATTAATTAATGTTAATTGGGATTAAGTTAATTAATATTAATAGGAAACGAAGACTACCCTACTTATTATTATATTAAGAGTTTAATTACTTCTTATAGAATAATTAAACTGGAGAGACTGTAGTAGTACGGTAGATATAGGCTACGTAGCCTTTTAGATGTATATTTATATGGGTCTCGTACTTAGATTTTCATTAGTTGGACTTAGACCTATAGGCATCATAACCTACAGCTTTATTTACTTCTTTTGCTATGCCTTTCTAAAGCCTTCTTGCTATCTTATTTTTCTTAGTCTTTTCTCAGCTGCCGTTTTCAGCCGGCCGATCAACCGATTATGGCTGTTTACAATTGTAATCTAGGTTGATCAGCATTGGGCCAGTTGTTAGCAGTTGGATAGCCGTTTTCGTGCCTCTATTACAGCGTGCCTACGCTGCTCCTGTTCAATATATAATAGTACCTGTCCGATAGGTTGAAGAGGTGAAGAGACCTTCTTAGGTACTAAAAAAAGCAAAGCGTACGTAATACTAAAATTCTATCAAGTTTATATAAAAGTATACTCTACTAGTAACTATAATACGAATAATAATCTAAAATTAATATTGATTTATAAATTACAAAGTAAGAAATCTAATATAGTTATCATTTTCAAGTCTAGCTTACGGTTGTAGAGATGTAATAGTCGTTAGCCCAAAGGTAAAAAAGGTAAAGAAGGAAAAGAAACTATACAAAAAAGTAATTTATTTAGTTATTATAATATAATGAAGAAACTAAAATACTTATAATTAAAATAAATATATTGAATAAAAAATGATAAATATAGTTATAGAAACGAATTTTAAATAAAAAAGAAAATAATAAAGTTAATAATTTAAATAAATAATTATAATAATACAAACCGCGCTTATAGGAGTTATAACTACTTTATATAAGTATAATGCTTATCATAATATATTATGTAATCTATTAGAAGGGTAAGCCTTACTATACTACTATAATAGTATTAATAATCAATGTAGATAAATAAGAATAATTAAGTAGGTAAGCTTTTTATAATTAAATTAAACTAATTAGAAAAGACTAACTACCTTTAAGCGTATATTATAAAAGGAAAAGTAGCGGTAACGTAGTTAGACTAGCTCACTATTTAAATACTTATTAAAAACGGAGACAATACTTGTTCTCTCTAAGAACTAACTAAAGGAATGGAAGCAACGGGAGCGTATATATATAAGCTTCTGTTGCTAAAGTAAGCAACGAAGAGGCACAACCTCTACGTGATAGTATATTTAAAAAATAAGTAAGATACTATAGTTTCATAAAGTTATCACATAGTGAACAGGAGCAGCGTAGGCACGCTGTGATGGAGGCACGAAAAGGACTGCCCAACTGCCAATAACTGGCCCAGTGCCGATCAACCAAGATCATAGCTGTAAATAGCTATAATCGGTTGATCGGCTAGCTGAAAACGGCAGCTAGGAAAGGAAGAGTAGAAACTAGAAAAGGGTAACGAGGATGGCTACAAAAGGCATTGCAACAAACGAGTAAATACCTGTAACTAGTAATGGCTATAATAGCTATCGTAATATCTATAGGTCTAAGTCTAACTAATGAAAATATGAATACGCGACCTATATAAATATACATCGAAAAGGCTACGTAGCCTAGATCCACCGTACTACTACAGCCTCCTTAGTTTAATTAATCTATAAAAAGTAATTAAACTCCCTAATAAGAACAGGTACGGTGACTCTCGTTTTCTATTAATCCTAAATAACCTAATCCCGATTAACCCTAATCAATTAAAAGCTAGCCAGTTCAATTAAAGGCCAACAGGATAAGTTAAGAAGAAACAGGTCTTCAACTGGAAGCGATTGCAATAGCAATAAGTAAGTAGTAGGATAGGTAACTATAACTATGCCTAACTATGCCTAATCCTAATCAATCCTAAACCTATTTAATCGTTACTAACTAAGAGCCAAGCCAGTTTAATTAATGATTAATAGGAAATAGGAAAGATCTGATAATAAGAACTAGGCTAGCAGAGCTATAACCTATAAACTGACCTAATTAACCTATTCCTAATCAACCCCAATTAACTGGAAGCGAGCTAGGTTCATTAGGGCCATCAAGAAACAACAGGAATGAATCGGAAAATAAGAACTATAATGAGGCAGGTAAAATAAGCGTAGCTCCCGAAAGAAACAAAAGAAATTAATCTCCGTCCTTCTCGTCCATAGCTATTAATCCTTTTAACTAATCCTAATCTTATAAACTAACTAATATATTCTATTTATACCCGACTATTTCCGTTTCTAATTATTATTCGTCCGGTAGCATCTACCGGGCTTCCCTTGACCCTCGATCCCTTTCTTATACGTAGTTCTAGGGGCTCTGGCTCTTCCTACTAACCATATATCGGTAAAGGCGATAAGAGGGGTCTCTAGGCATTAACCTATAACTCGTTCCTATCCTATAACTATTTCTAGGCTATCTTATTCAATATCGTATCTATCTCGTATCGCGGTATCGTCTATAGGTCTTTAATCCTAATCGGTACGTCCCCGATTAGGCTTATGGCGTAGGTATAAGGTATGTCGGTATCTTATTATAAGGGCATCGTAGCACCTATCGGTTAAGGAGAAACCTCCCCAGGTACCGTAACTAGCTAGGATAAACAAAGGCGATCGGAGCTATCGGCAAGCCTCTTGTAATTAAAATAGACTAATCGGTAAAGAACGGATGCCTTCAAGCGCGTACGAGGTTGTAAAAAAGGGGGTGGTAGCGGTAACGGAGTTAGGTCAACTAAGAAAAACGGCCATCTAAGTACTATTAAAAACGAAGGCGAAACCGGGTAAAAACAGGCACAGCTCCTTCAAAAGAAACAACTAAGAAACGAGAACAGGGATTCCTACTAATCGGCGAACGAGCTTTTAGGTAAGCTGATCAAAAGCTGATGGGAGGGCGTGGTTATTAATAGTCGCCATAGTTATCTGCCCTCCCGTTAATCCTAACCTAAAAAGGCTTAATCCGAAAGCTACGAAAAACGGCTCTGGAGCTACGAAAATAGCTCCTAATTAACTAAAAATCAGGGAATCTCCTAATCGACGAATCCTAAACCTAATGACTATAAAAACAGGCGCAAAAGGTCGCTCCTAAGACTAATGAGGTTACGGCTCGGGCTACTAGGTGGTCGCTACTAAACAGGAGCAGCATAGGCACGCTATAATGGAAGCACGAAATAAAGACTACCTAACTACTAATAACTAGCCTAGTGCCGATTAACCTAAGATCACAGCTATAAATAGCTATAATCGGTTAATCGGCTAACTAAAAACGGCAACTAGGAAAGAAAAAGAAGAGAAGAGGAGAGAGAAAGGGAGACTAAAGACGGGTAACGAGGATCGCGAGAAAAGGCATAGCAAGAAACGAGTAAATGGCTATAGGTCGTAATAGCTACAGGTCTAAGTCTAACTAATAAAAATATAAGTACGCGACCCATATAAATAGACATCGAAAAGGCTACGTGGCCTAGATCCACCGCACCACTACAATACTTACCAGAAAAGCTACGTAGCTTAGTTTCATTATAGTATTATAGTATATAGTAAGAAGGAGTAGAGCGTACGCGATACTGGAGTCCCGGATAAGTTTACTCAAAAGTATACTCGAAGACCACAGTACGTACGATGGTCTAAGATAAATGAAACTAATATTACTATATTAATCGAGGGATAAGAAATCTAATGTAATTATTATATTTTAGGTATACCTCTTAGTAGTAAAGATATAATAATCACTAGCCCGAAGGTATAAAAGGTAAGAGAAAAGAAGCTAAATGCGAAAGTTGCTTATTTAGTTATAATGATACTACGAAGCGACTTAAGCGTTCGTAACTATAATAGATATACTAATTAGAAAACGACGAATCTAACGGTAAAAATAAATTTTCTATTAAAGTAAAAATAATAAAAATAGTAACCTGGTTAGATAATAAACTAAATAATAAGCACAACATAGCCCGTACTTACGGGAACTATAGTTACTTTATATAAGTATAAGGCCTATCGTAACGTATTACGTAATATATTAAAAGGGCATTTCTTTCTATACTATTACAATAGCTAGCTTTTAGAGACGTAACCTTAATAAAGCGTACTTTTCTTTACTTTCCTCTTTGTATAACTTTACTCTTTTAATATATACTCTTTTATTTAACGAACAGCTTTTAAAATCATAATATATTAAAACTATTATATAAAAAGTAACTACTTAAAATTTTTAATTTATATCATGTAGGCATGCGCCTCTGGTAGGAACCACCTAGCTTACCTAAGCTAGTTAAGTACTTTCATATATACCCATAGATTGCTTTATACCCTCTAGTAGATTTCATTCTTTCTAGTAAGTTAATACATACCTTCTTACCCGTATTTCATTACTCCCTTAGCGCGCAACCTAGTAAGCCACACGTAGCTCTCACCAGCTACGTAACAATTTATAAACACAGTTTTATAATATATAATTTCTCACGTTATACTAATTAATACTTATAGACAGCTATCCTTTTACTCTTTTAAGTTACCCTGCCTTTAATTAGCCTTCGTTGTTTATTAACGCCGCCTCGTTCCTCTTTACAAATAAATAATCACGCACCATCCGTAGCTAGGTCTTGGTCTGTCTCAGTGCCTAAATCCCGATCCTCCAAGAATGTGCGGCCGAGTAGTGCGTCAGGCAGGTAGTCTTGCTTGACTTTGCCGTCTTTATAGTTCGGATTGTACTTATACTCTCGGCCGTACCCAAGTTCCCGCATCAATCGTGTCGGTGCGTTCCTTAGGTGAATTGGAATCGGCAGGCCGGCTATGCCCGGTTCCTTCAAGGCAGCGAAGGCATTGTTTAACCCGCGATAGGCACGTGTACTTTTCGGCGCGAGTGAGAGTGCTACCGCACAGTGAGCTAAAGGTATTCGAGCTTCGGGCATACCTATCTGCTGCGTTGCCGTGAATGTTGACGTGGCGAGGCTGAGAAGCGAGTTATCAGCTAACCCAACATCTTCGGATGCAATAACAACCATACGCCGTGCAATGAACAGAGGATCTTCCCCTGATTGCAACATACGGGCCAGGTAATATAGGGCAGCGTCTGGATCAGAGCCACGGACTGACTTATGGAAAGCAGAGATAGTATCGTAATGCTGGTCGCCCGCACGATCATAGACGAGCGTTTTAGTGAGTGATGCTTTCATCTCTTCTCTCGTCATCCCTTCTCGACTTGTTAGGGAAATAGCTAGTTCTAATAGGTTGAGGGCCGTCCGTGCATCGCCATCGGCAAAGTTGGCTAGATAACCGATGAACTCCTCGTCCAGGAGAGGTGGCAGCGGTGATGAAGGTATCGAAAACTCGGTTTGTAATGCTCTCGATAATACTCGCTGTATGTCCGCTGTCGTCAACCTCTGCAACGTGAACGTTCGGCATCTCGAAAGGAGCGCATTAACAACCTTGAAACTTGGGTTTTCGGTTGTTGCGCCGATGAGGGTTATCGTGCCCGCCTCCACCGGTTTTAGGAACACGTCCTGCTGCGCCTTCGTGAAACGATGAATCTCATCGCAGAATACTACAGTTTTCCGGCCCGTTAGCGCCAGCTCGTTGGCTGCGTCACCGAATATTTTTTTACACTCTGCTACGCCCGAACTTGTGGCATTCATCTCGATAAACCGTGATGCAACCCTATTGGCTATGCACCGTGCGATGGTTGTCTTCCCAGTGCCTGACGCCCCCCATAATATCATTGATGGCAACCGATCGGATTCGATGAGCGAACGTAGAACGCCGTGTGGGCCGACTAGGTCTTGCCCGAAGATGTCGTCGAGGCTCTGGGGTCGCATGCGCTCAGCAAGCGGTGCTGACCGATTTGTTTTGGTTCTCTTCAGTACAGGACCTGTCTCCGCAGGCTCTACGCTCTCCACCTTGCTGCTCGCATCATGAGCAGGCAAGATTTCTCCAGGGCCTTCATCGAAGGAGCGCTTGAGGGCACCATTTAATTTCGTCCCTTGCCCGATACTGTTGATTAGGGGGTGTGTGGCTTTGACAGGGTTGGATTGGCGATTTGTGAATGAAGTATGGAAGAAACTGGATGGCGCGCGCTTCTGTGAAGGCGGCATGGAGCTATAGCTCTGTGTGGACGGCCCCTGAAAAGAGGATGACGAAATCGATGAGCTATCGACAACGAAAGTTTGGCATCCTGAATCGAGGTGGTCGTTAATCTTAGTAGACTGGACACATTTGCCGCAAGCTGGGCATTCTACCATCGCGGAGATGCTTGTAATTACGGAAGCACAGGTATTGCAAGAGGAAATGGAAAGCGAGAGAGGGGATAGGATATAAGAGCTACCCAAACAGCAATAATCTGTCTGACAAAGGTGAGATATACAGATAGACGTTCACTAGAAAGTTTCTCGGTGCAAGGTGGAATGCTGGGTGATGAAAAGGGGAGCACCTAAAAACCACTGTTTGTAGCTAAGACCACTGTAATCTACACACTCTACACCTAATATAGTAATTATTTTATTCGACGGATACCTGTTGTAATACGTCTAATCCCTATCATATTCATTAAATTATAGAGTTTTCTTATTAAGGATGTTATATAAACAAGCTTCATTGAAAAGTTTATTTACTATAGTTTATTTTATCTACTTATAGGTTTTTTTTTTCTAAATTTAGTTTAATATAATAACCTATTATTTTTATTTATACTTTAATAAATAAAGAATTTAAATAAAGATTAAATTTAATATGAAAAAGAAATTAAATTATAAAAAATAAAGTTTATATTTTATATATATTTTTAAATATTTCGTTAAAATATTTAAAAGTGAATTATATATTATAAAGATTTAATAATTTATAATAGAATATTAAATAGGAGTAGCGTGGGAAAGCTATAATAGAGATACGTATAATAAGGTTAATTTAACTATTAATACCTAGCTTAGTATCGATTAAACTAGATTATTGTTATAAATAGCTATAATCGATTAATCGGCTAGCTAAAAACGGCAGCTAAGAAGGGTAATAAAACTAAAATACAAAGATGGCAAGAAAAGGTATAATAAAAGAAGTGAATACTATAAGTCGTGATGGCTATAGAACTAAGTCTAATCTATGAAAATCTAGGTACGAAACCTATATAAATACTTATTCAAAAGGCTACGTAGCTTAGTCCCACTATACCACTATAATATTAATTTTAAAAAGTCTCTATTAATAGTATTACCTAATTATATTAATTATAAATTAAATTTAAAAATCTTATTTGGTAATTTATCTTTATTATTATTAAAATATATTAATAATTATTACCTTCATAGAAAAATTTAATAATCTATATTAAATTAATATTATTTATAAATATTATTTATAGTAAAGTTTTAGTAATAATAATAATTATAAATTTATATAAATCTATACTTACTTTAATAATATTTATAATAAGAAAAAACAATCCTTTTTTTGTCCTTATTTATTAACTTTAGTACTAGGTACGTATTTACATTAAAGCCTACTGCAATCTCTAACAGCGACAAACTGTGGTTTGAAAGCTTGTGAAAGCGAGTTCCACAAATAGGAAAGGGCGCCTGTCCAGGAACTGTTGCGACGATAAAAAAAAAAGGGGACCTCTGATTCCTGCGATCTTTTTCACAACCCTCCCTTCTATTTTTCCATTTCTGCCCAACCCCCCTCCTAAAATTCCGACCACCGACACCGCCTCGCATCTTGCGAAAACCTCTCCTGCCACCGCGACTCGCTGCACGCGCACCACGCGACGAAAAAAGTACCCACGTACCCTGGCAACAACTTTTTTTTATTTTATTTTGCACTGCCAGCTTTTCGCACGCTGCCCATTAATTCGTCTACTAATTTTTTTCACTCTCATTTCTTCGCCTCACGTCACCCCCCCGTCCTTCGCCTAATCTGGCAATCTCAAGCAACCATCGCGACCGCGACCGCTTTGACCACCCGGACAACCTATTCCTGTCGCGAAATCCTGCCTCACCAAGCAGCAACGGTAGCGTCTCATTTGCCGTCGTCGCGCTCGTTTGGTCTGATTTAGTTCAACGCACCAAACATCGCCGATAGTCCTCGACGTCACTATTCGCAGCTGCACCTGACCTTTGCGCATTGCATCGCGCCGGCTTATACCTCATCGACGCTTGCGCTGCAACTCTTGTTCCGAAGGGAATCCCGTTCATTGTTGGCCGATCCAAACCAGTCCGGTTTTCTTTATAGCATTCTCTCGCCGACCTTTTATCTCTTGTCCCACCAGCGCCAATCTCCGTGGGCAGCAAGTTTCAAGGACTCGAGGCAAAGCTGGGCCGTCGTTTTTGATTCTCTCGTCTCGGTAAGTGGGTGAACCGAAGCAGGCCCTTTTCTTACCTCGCCGTCGCCCCCCCCCCCTCCTGTTTTGCTCCTTACCCCCAAGGTCTCTCGCCTCCTTTAAACCACTGGCCGTATCTGCCGGAAGACAAGTTCCAGTTATCTCGTCCTATTTCTTTCGGTGCCTTCACGCCATCATCAACAAAGCACCCACGACCCACGCCCACGCGCCTGTCGGGCCCTGCTGCGTTATCGTCGGTAGGCTCAAACCAGAATATATTCGGTTCATCGTAATCCTGGGCCGTCAGTAATCCTGTCGCGGCTGTCGCTGGACTCGTTCGGTCGTTACTCTGACCCATTGGCGCATCCCAAATCTTTTTGGGATTGAGCTTGACGACGGCGCATACTAAGTTGTTGTGTCTCTTGCCATGGGAGAAGTGCGGATCAGGTGTGGTGTTCGTGGGAAGATACTTGTCCAGCTTCATGCACGCTGCCAGCACCAAACCCCCGACCATTCTTTGCGACCAGAAATCTTTCCCAACCCCCTTTCCCATTGGCCAGCCACCTCATCACCGCCTTCCGAGACACCTGTCGCATTTCGCAAGGCCAGACAGAGTAGGTCGGAGGGCAAACAGGAGCCATCTCCCACTCGTACCGCAAGTCAGGTCGCCGGGTGCCGAAACACAACACATCACCACGTCTCTTCCGTCCCCTCCCTTCCCCTTCCCCACCACCTTCCCACCACCTTCAGCTCGTCGGTGCACCGTGCCATGTACCAGGGTGCCCAACCCAATATCGGCCTGAGATCTTCTTCGGGGACTGACATGACTTACAGTTAATGCGCGTTATCGGCTGACAATCTCGAGGGTAAGCCGATTCCTACTTTTCTAGACAGCGCGTCCTCGCACTCCCTGATCGACCTCTTTGCGCTTCGGCTTGCGAGTGTATAGCGCCGGGCGGCCCGGATCCACTGTCTAGTATTGACTGGCTGTCCAGACCGAATTTCAGGTTATTCAGAGTGTATTCACATCTAAGTCGGTGTGATTCTATTAGGTTCGACTTCTAAGTTTATGTCGCCCATCGTCCCTCCCAGAGTCATCGGTGTCACCTCCATCGCCAACTACGCGACCTCCTTGCGCTGCATTGTGGATGGCAATTATGGCGACCGAGCAACCCCAAGTTCTCCTAGCGGATCAGAAGCCCGCCGAGTCTGCGCTGCCTGAAGACATGATGGTTGACGAGCCGGCGGCACAGATAGTCAATGGGTCAGTATACCAGGTCGGGATAATCCCTATACATCTGGCGTGCTGACGTAAGTATTTCTGCAGACATCGCAAGTCGGACGAAGACGGGACCGAGCCTGACGTACCACCTGTTGTCAATGGGAAGATCGAGTTATCTAAATCTGCATCGGCAGGGACAGATGAGTCGCCGAATCAAAAGGCATTCGCTGCTAATAGCAGTGTCCTCGAACAAGCACCAGTCAAATCCTCTACGCAGCCTCCACCCGCAACCGCTGCTGACGCCGAGATGCCCGACCTTAATGGCACTTCACCTGCCAACCACGAGCCGTCGCTAACGACAGACGCGGATGACGTCGGGGCGGCGGGCGCGTCAATACCCACGCAAGCTATCTTACCAGAAGAGGCATCCACGAACCCAGATCCGGCCCCGAACAGCCCGGCCCCCGCACTGGTTGCAGATACAATGGATATGGACGCCCCTATTGAGCGCACCAGCCTAACGAACGATGAGAAGCCAACTGGTGATATTCATGACACGGCTGGTTTTAGCGATGCGCCGAGGGCCGCGTCGCCCCAACAGCCCGATCAGTCGTCGGTCGCACAGTCCGGGTCTGATGGCCAGGGTCAGCAAAGCGACGCCGTGGCCCCCGCACCCGATACTCCGAAAGCCGACCAGGTTGCCTCTGTAACAAAGATCCCTCGCGGGCGTGAGGAAGACAGCGGCGAGGAACGAGCTGCTAAACGAGCCAAGACGGAGGATTCGAGCGGGCCCGCTGCTGAATCGCTGGTAGTCGCGAGCGTCTTATCGCCTAGCCAAGCAGATCACCAAGTCGCAGATCATACCCCCGAGGACCAACCCATAACTCCCTTCCAGAATAAGCAAATCAGGCAGCATCTAGCAAGCCTCAAGAAGACGAAGAATGGGAGCAATTTCAGGCAGTCAGTGGAGAGATTATGGCCGGGTCTGTGGACCGACTACAAATCCAAGATCGAAAACCCGGTGGACATTTCCTTATTCGAGTCAAAACTGCGCGAAGACAAGTACGCCAACTACGGAGAATTCAAAGCTGATGTTCAATTGTTGTACGAGAATTCGGTCGTATTTAATGGCCCTTCCAACGTTATCACCGTAGCCGCTGGTATGGTGAGAGATCAGCTTTTTGCATGCTTACCCGAAATCTCCAAACTGGAGGAGCCCGCAAAGCCAGAAAAGGGCAAGGTGCAACCGACTAGGCATGCTGAGCCTCGCGCTGCAACTCAGCCACGTCGGCAGTCGCAATCCCAGCGCCCAGCGGTGGTGGCGAGCCCGAAGCAGAAATCCGGTACCCCGGTGCAATCTTCACAGCCGACCCCGGCTCCATCTTCGGCACCAGCTTTTGCGATCCCACCCAATGGCATACCTCAGATTCGCCGCGATTCGACGCGCGAGGATAGCGACAGACCCAAGAGGCCAATCCACCCCCCGAAGAGTCGCGACCTCGACTACGCCTCGGCAAACCGCAAAAAGTTAGAACCCGAGCAACGCTTCTTCGAGGTCGTCTTGGAAGAAGTGAAGAAACAAAAACATTTTTCGTTGAACCAATGGTTTCTCTCCCCCGTCGACCCGGTCGCCCTAAATATCCCGACTTATTTCAGCGTCGTTAAGAAGCCGATGGACCTTGGGACCATGACGAAGAAAAATTATGAGGGCGAGTATAAGAGTGTGAAGGACATGGAGAAGGATATGAGACTAATAGTCCACAATGCCGAACTTTTCAACGGCCCCAGCCACGAGGTCACGGTACTCGCGAAGGAGCTAGACGCGCTATTCAAAGCCGAACTGGGGAAGAGGGACCAGTGGATGAAGCGTCATGGGCCTCCGGAGGCACCACCCCCCTCGGCAACCGCATCAGCACCTAGTCCGGAGCGAAGCAACCATGAATCCGAGGAGGAGGCCGAAGGGGGCGGCGATGAGGGTGGGAGTAGTGAGGCAATCCGCAACTTACAAGGTCGACTAGACGAGGAGCAGGACAAGCTCAATACTCTTCTCGGATCCAAAAAACCGGACCTTACGATGATCGAGATTCAACAGCAGATGGTCTCGATGATTCAACGCAAGCTTGTGGAAGAGAAGACTAAATTCCATAGCGAAGCGAAGAAGCCGAAGCCGAAGAAAAAGCCCGCCAAGAGCAAGCCCAAGGCTGGCGGGGGCGGCACGGCAGTTATGAACAACAAGAAGGCAGCAACCGGAAGCGCTGCAGCCCCCAAGAAGCCCCTTAGCAACAGCACCATTCACAAAAAGACGAGTACGAAGAGTCGTCCTGTCGGGCAGCTCGAGAAAGCCGTCATTGCCGAAGGCATCAACGAGCTTGACGGTAATACATTGACCAAGGCCGTCGAGATTATTAAGAGAGATACGGGTCAGAATGTAAGTTAAACCAACCAACCTCAGGCAGTTTGGAAGGTCGACTTGCTTCCCTCGTCATCGGACGAAGTCGCGTTTCCACTCTAATCAATGCTGGAATAATGCTGAACCCTTCTATAGGAAAATGATGACGGTGAAATGGAACTAGACATCGATGCTTTGTCCACAGAAGCTCTTCGAAAGTTGTATGACCTCATTCACAAGGCCAATCCGGGCATTCGCTCTGTACTCGAAAAGAAACCCGAATTCAGCAGTGTCGCGGAGCCCGAGCCCAAATCGAAGCTCAGCGGCCCCCCCAAGGCCAAGAAGAATAAGCCTATGAACAAGCACGAGCAGGAACGGAAAATCGAGCAGCTCCGCGAGCTCAAGGCCCAACTTCAACGACACGGCAGCGGCAGCCAAGAACCCTTACCCGGAGAAGTTGAAGAAAAACGACCGGCGGAATCGAGCGAGGAAGAAAGCGATTCTGAAGAGGAATGATGGTCTGGGACAGAGGTTCCGGCTCTATGCCTCTTTGACGTTTCCTAACCATTGCCCATTCTGTTGGCGTGATGGACCTCCAAGCCGCTTCCGTACGTTCTTGATTTAGATGCGTCCCGACGAGTAGGTATAACCTTGAAGCCTTTCGCGGGGAAGGAGAGATGATGCCAACAATGGTCCGGGCGAAAAGTTGTGTATGATTATAATCCCACCGCTTGCTGGGCAGCCTGGGGACCGATCCTCTTGGTTGGGTTGGGCCCTCCCGCGGGGCTGGTTAAGTTGTTCGCAGAGAATCCGGCCATGAAGCAAAGGCTGTCGGCGGTATGCTTAAGACACATCCGGCTAGCAAATCTGTTGACGCCGTACGATTCCAGGAGAGGAGTAGATCACGAATTAAGAAGTGAAGTCAACCGTTTGGGACCTATGGTTGCTGTGTAATGAGTGGCCTCGTAGTCTCTACGTACAATGTGATGTCAGTGCAGTTGAGCCGTGGAACATCGTCTACGGCCCTCGTTACCATCTGTAGGGAGTTCCGCCCTAGCCCTTGTATAGGATTCAGGCTACACGCACTTTCCGGCTTGTACAGGTATACAGGCTTACGCTATGAACGAATACCTTAGTAGAATTGGCACTTTAAGTAGTATGAACTACTATCGCCGAAGAAGTATATATATGTGCGGACGTATGTGTGTAAAAGGAGACCGTAGCAGGTTTCGCATTACATCAACTAATTACCCTTGATAAAGCCAGATAAGAACGTGGTTTAAATGTGTACAGATTATTATAGAATTGATAGAACCTAAAGGCGCTTCAAAATACGGCCCAAACGTACGGTTACTCTTACCCCCTTCCACCTACCATTCTCTTGTATAAGGAGACTTGGATAAAGAAGGTAGGATTATATGCACGAGGCGGCTTATTGTCTCCTCTTTTATACCCAGACTAAACTTGATCGATAGAAGCACACGGGCGGCTCGAGAAATTTAACTCTCACTGCACCCAGGCTTCTACTTCACCTAGGACTCAGAGGTTCGTAGCGTATAAAACCTCACGAAGATATCCGGCAATGGAAAAACTTTAGCAGTGAGGTCGCATGACCTTGGGTTCCGCATATGCAGAGACGGCATTATAGAAAGAGAGAAAACAAGGCTGTGTTTAACAAAGGGAACTATAAAGAACGGTTAGTGACATAGATACCTGCATAAACTCTTATAACTTAGTACGGTCTATATGTATTAAGGAGGTATAGAGCGTACGCGATGCTAGAGTCCCGGATAGGTTTACTTAAAAGTATACTCTATCGAAGACTATAATACGTACGATGGTCTAGGATAAATAAAACTAATATTATTATACTAATCGAGAGACGAAGAATTTAATGTAGTTATTATATCTCGGTTATATCCCTTAGCCGTAAAGATGTAGTAATCGCTAGCCTAAAGGCATAGGAGGTAAGGGAAGAGAAGGAGTAAAACATAAAAGTTATTTATTCTTATAACGGTACGACGAAGTAACTTAAGCGCCTATAACTAAGATAAATATATTAATTAAAGAACGACGAATTTAATAATAAAAACGAATTCTTAATTAAGGTAAAAATAATAAAGATAGTAATCTAATTAAGTTATAAATTAAATAATAAGTACAGCATAGCCTATATTTATAGGAGCTATAATTACTTTATATAAATATAAGGTTTATCGTAACGTATTACGTAATATATTAAAAGGATATATCTTACCGTATTATTATAACCTCCTTAGTTTAATTATATCGTAAGAGATAATTAAACTAAAAAGAATAGTACGGTATATTCCGATTAATATCTCCCCTTAAAAATTACCACGAAACTTTATTCTATTAGTTATTATTTAATTATTAAGGCCGAGCCTTTATTTTATTATTTAATATAACGAGGAGGCTCTTTTATTACTTTACGATTAACTTAACTTAATTTATTCTTACTGATATAACCCGATCGGCGTATTACTTCTCTATCTCGGCTACCTTTTTCTTAGTTTCGGCTTATCCTTCTTAGTTAAAAGGATAATAAAGGAACGGACGCGTTCCGAGGGTCGATTAGGTATCTCTTCTCTACTTATACGGTATAAAGGTCTCCCCGGTTTAAAAAGCTTTAATTCTAATTAAGTTAAAGGAAGGAAGGGGACGGGTAGTAACTTTAACGAGGTCGTCGTAACGGAGCTCGGCGTCTACGGATACGAGGAATCGGGATAGGTTAGGTATTAAGGCTACGGAAAAACGCCAGACCTCCGCTTACGCGATTAAACGAACGGACGATTTACGGTTAAGGGGCTTACCGATCGGCGTACTTTCGGCGGAGGTTATAACGTTAATAAGATCGATTCGCTTCTTATAATTTACGGCTTACCGGAAACGCTTAACGATATTAACCCTTCTTTTTAAAACTTAAACGTTATAAAATTACTGTAGTAGTACGGTAAGACATGCCCTCTTAATACATTACGTAATACGTTACGATAGGCCTTATGCCTATATAGAGTAACCATAGCTCCCGTAAGTACGGGATATGCCATGCTTATTATTTAATTCATTACTTAGTTAGATTACTATCTTTATTATTTTTACCTTAATTAAAGATTCGTTTTTACCATTAGATTCGTCGTTCTCCGATTAGTATATCTATTTTAATTATAGGCGCTTAAGTTACTTCGTCGTACCGCTATAGCCGAATAAGTAACTTTTACGTTTTACCCCTTTTCTCTCCTTATCTCTTATGCCTTCGGGCTAGCGACTACTATATCTCTACGACTAAGGGGCATAGCTAAAATACGATAACTACATTAGATTTTTTACCTTTCGATTAATATAGTAATATTAGTTTTATTTATCTTAGACTATCGTACGTATTATAGTCTTCGATAGAGTATACTTTCGAGTAAATATATCCGGGTTTTTAGTATCGCGTACGCTCTACTCCTCCTTAGTAGCGATTACTACGGGACTTTTTCGATCCCTTAACCCTTAGTTTACGGAGTTTCTATTACTTTATTAGGATTTAAAGAATACCGATCGCCGTCGGCGCCGCCGTTTAATCCGCGAAGTAATCCGCGTTTTACGTTAAATAAAGTATCCCGCCTTATAGTTATTTATTTACTATAGGAAGGTACGTATAAGCCCGGGAACTTTTATAACGATACCGTAGCTATTAGGATAACGCTTAGCCCTTAATACTTATAACGTTAATAAGCTATCGATATTACGATATAATACGACGATTAAACCGCGTTTATACCGATTAGGATATCCTTCGTATGGTTATTTATCTACCATACGGAAAAACCCGTAAAACCCGGGAGAACTTTCGTCGTAATATTATCGCTACTAGGGATAGTACTTAGCCCTCGATACTAACCGCTTCCTCGAACCGCTAATAGTATAGTATATCTCGTACGAATAAATAAAGCTTATAGCGATTAAGGCAGCCTCCTTATAATTATTTATTTACTATATAAACTAAACGTACGAGCGCTTTAATATAAATTACGATAACTTATACGACCCGCTACTCCTTTATTAATACTAAGGGCGGATAAAGGCTAATAATAATTATATCTTAACCGACCTTACGATAGCTTCTTTTTCCTTCTAAACCTACTAATCGATATAAATTAAATATATAAATATTAATAATTCATTATACTAAAGGTATTTTAAAATACTTAGGCGTAACGATTCGACGATATAGTATACGATATAATATAAATATTTATATTAATAATATAGATAGGAATTAATAAACTAATAGTTATTAGTAACCGATAGTTTTAAAAAGAACTAGGAATTAATATTAATAAAACTACGTAGATATAAAGGATTAAGGAAACGGAATTAAAGTCGAATTAATAGGTATACCTATATATAGGCTAGCCTTATATTACTAACTAATAATTAGTATAGCGAGAAGTATTAATATAGGCGTAAAACGGCGCCTAGCGGTAATACCGTTAATATTATTAAATAGCTTCCGTTAAATCGAAACCGGCCTATAACTATAACCGGTATCGTATTTAACGCGATTCTTTATTCGGGATTTATCCCCTATACGTATTACCTTAACGAAGGTTATACGTTAGGAGTTTTAAACCTTAATAGGAGGAATTATCGTCGATTTATTTATAATAATTAAACTATTAATCTAGGAAATACGCATCGTATTTTAATTAGGCGTTAGCCGATTAAAGAAGCTCGTATAATACCCGGACCTTATCGATCGGGATAGTATAATAAATAATAATATACTTATACTAAAGAAAAAGTATTAGGATATAAATAATAGCTATTATACCTTTACTTCTATATTAAATAATAATACCCTTACTACCCCCCTTTCTACTTTATACCTCGTACCGATAAACTAAACGGAATCCGTAGCTAAGAAACGGAATAAATCGCCGTTAGGACCCGAAGTAATAAAGACTAAACTATTAATAAAGACCTTAAGAATCGATACTAACTCTCCGCTCCTATATCCGCCCGAAGAAGAGGAAGACGACGATAAAACTCTTACTTAGCTACCCCTTACCCGCGGCTTTATACTTATTCCGTTAATCCCTATGGCATTATCTTAGAATAATAATAACGGGGCCTTTAGTAGCTAGAATATATCGGTAGTTACCCCGACTATCGTAATATTAGTTATTAGGTTCCCTAACCCTACCGATTACCCTAGGCTTAAGTTTAATAAATATAATATAACCTAGTAATTAGAAAAGATAAATCGATTATTTAACCGCTACCGTATAAGCGACGACGATAAGATTAAGGAAATCGGCGAATAAATTACGATTAAGATTATTAAGAAGCGTATTAACGACGTTACGAAGGATTAAACGATTTAAAGAGTTATCGTTATAACCTTAAAGTACCGTTTTAGGATTACCGATAAACTAAACTAAGCTAACGTTAAACGTAAATTCGTATAGCTAAAACGAGGTAACGTAATTAACGATCCTAAGGCGATCTTTACGTATCTTATGGATTATAAACGCCTTTTTAAGCTCGTAAACGATAACGGGAAGCTTCCTTAGAAAGTAAGATACCTAATCGATAAATTCCGGATATTCCTAATTATAAAGTTCTATAAAACGGAAGATTATAACTATAATAAGATCGGAAATATCGACTACCGGATTCTTTATACCTAGCTTTATAAGTAAGCGGAACGTCGTATAGTAATATAAATTACCGATAAGGCCTAAGCCGAAGAACGACGATAATAGAAAACGGTAACTTTCGAAAAATCTGAAAAGCCTATAATATAAATAGTTTAACGATTAACGACTCCTAGCCTTTAAATACCTCTACTACCGCCTCCTTCGTAGCCTAGATCCTTTTACGGCTACCTAAGTACTAGTTAAGAAGCTAGTATATAGGTCCTCTACGACCGACTTAACGCTCTAGAGATAAAGATAACTTCGTAGAACTACCGTTAGGATAATAGCTTTTATAGCCCTAAAGGTACGTATAGCGCCGATTAATAATATTAATAAGAAAACCCGTTCCTAGTAAACGCGGTTCGGAACCTAAGTCTTTATAACCTATAAATTAACGGGAGAACCCTAGTAGGCTTTAGACGTAATACTATACTAAACTACCGAGGTATACGTAATAGGATTTTATTAACCTAAACGAATAATTATAAGGAATTCGAATGCTAGTTTTATAGTACTTTCGATCGGCTTTATAACTATAGCCGTTATCCGTTATTAATAAATATAACCTAGAATCGGTTCTACTATAAGAGTAATAAGCGATTATACTACCTCGAGAACGGAAACCCGGATAAGCCGGAGTTAATACTAGTCCTAGGATCGATTATTACCTAAACCAAGCGTAAAGGAGAACCGATCGCTTATTATATCTTATTTTACGTATACCAGAGTAAGGAATCTCTAGAATAGGTACGTAGGATAATATATTATTATTTAACCGGAAAGCTAAAACTTATATCCTTCGACTTACGATACTTTAAGAGCGAGGAAATAATACTAAAGTAAGAAAAGATACTAAGAGCTATATCGGAAATTAACGTTATTTAAATAATCGAACGTAAATATAGCTACGAATTATACGAAATAAGGATCTTAGGTTATAATTAAACTAAGGGTCTTATCGACGACGAAGATATCTATTATTATAAGGATATTATTAAAACGGACCTAGTCGAAGTTAACGTAATTAAGCGAGCTAGAGGTCCTAACGGCGAATATATCGAAAGAGAAATACCCGATTAAGAGGATATAAAAGTCCTATCGTTATAGCCTAGGCGTAGACCGACTAAAGCCGGTAAGAATATTACTTCGAATACGAACGACCTAGCTAGGAAAGCGAAGACTATTAACGAACTATTAAAAGAGTTCTAGCTAGATAAAATTAATAAGAATAGTAGGAAACGTTTCGAGGTTTCGTAGGACGACCTAATTAAGTTTATACCCGGGTTTTCGGAATAAGTAGTTAAGTACCTTACGATACGCGTTATAAAGATTAACGAAGGTTAGCCTAAGGTTATTAAGATTATAAAGGAATAAGTATAAAAGGATCGGGAAGAAAGCGTTAAAATACCTAGCGTGTTATAAACTACCGCCTCGTTTATTAACCCTTCGAATAAAATAGCGGTAAATTCTATTATCGCGAAGGATATTAAAAACTATATTCGGTTTCTCCCTAAGCTAGTAGTTAACGTAAGACCTAACGGGAACGAAGCTCTCGTATTTACGGTAATCGATATAAGGACGTAGTTTAGTATAATCGTAGAAAGCTATATAAAGAAGTAGCGTCTTCCTATAACCGGTATTAAGGCGATATAGCGAGGTTTTAGATCTTCTATAGAGACCTTATATATAGGAATAATCGACGGTTCTATCTAGCTTACCGATTATTACCTTC
>NW_026251330.1:0-2500 GCF_024521655.1 Durotheca rogersii
TTAATATATTAAGAGGGTATGTCTTACCGTAATACTATAATAGTTTTTTAGATGTATATTCCTATAGGTTTTATATTTATCTTCTTATAAAGAAAACTTAGTTTTATAGCTATTCCGACCTATAGTTATTTATTCGTTTCTTATTATACCTTTGATTATTATTTATTTCGTTCTAGTTTTACCCTTTCTAGCTATGATTTTTCACGAGCCGATTACTTAATTATAGCCATTTTATTTATAGCTATAGTCTCGTTCGATCGGTATTAAGCTAGTTATTAGTAGTTAAATAATCTTATTACTTATATAGGTTTTTATTATAGCGTACCTATACTATTTCTATTTATTATTTAAGCTATTATTACTTAGGGTAAGTTATAACTTTACGGTACGTCATTATTTAAAAAGGTTATTCCTAAGGTTATTTTTACTTAGGATAGGATATAACTTAAGGGTAAGTTTAGGGTAGGTCGAACTTAAGAGTAGGTCGAACTTGAGGGTAGGTCCAACTTGAGGGTAAGTTTAGGGTAGGTCCAACTTGAGGGTAGGTTCAACTTGAGGGTAGGTCCAACTTGAGGGTAGGTTCAACTTGAGGGTAGGTTCAACTTGAGGGTAAGTTCAGGGTAGGTCGAACTTGAGGGTAGGTCCAACTTGAGGGTAGGTTCAACTTGAGGGTAGGTCCAACTTGAGGGTAGGTTCAACTTGAGGGTAGGTTCAACTTGAGGGTAAGTTCAGGGTAGGTCGAACTTGAGGGTAGGTCCAACTTGAGGGTAGGTTCAACTTGAGGGTAGGTCCAACTTGAGGGTAAGTTCAGGGTAGGTCCAACTTGAGGGTAGGTCGCAAACCTTTATAAACCCAACGGCGGCAGTCTCCTGTTATCTGTGCCAAATACGTTCTAAATTTGGCTGTGGTGGACGCTCCTTACCTGTTTTACCCCCCTTGGACTTTTTCGGAACGACACCAATTTGGTGCCCTACCCGTGTGACCCGTGTCGACAACCTACCTGGGGTCGGTAGGTATATGAGAAGGCGGGTGGTTTGCTCAGTTCAGTGCAGCCACTGCGCGCTCCACCTACTAGCGGCCCTAGTAGGTGCGAGGTTTAGCAATGGGTTGCCGCTGGCTTTAGTGGGAGGTTACTGCTGGATGGGTGCTGCCCTTGGGGCGTGGGGACAACTGGGTGTTGGACAGCTTTTAATAGACTGCTGCTGCTTCTATTAAGTTACAGTGGTCTTTTTAAGTGATCTAGCGCCTGGTTAGTCCTCGCTTTAGAGGGCATTAGGGTCTCCTTGTAACCTCTTTCTTAGTAAGGAAAGTGAACAAGTGAACTTCCCTAACGTTGCTGCGGCACCTTTTAGTAGTAAGCGCCCCTGCTGTGTGTGAATAGATAAGTCGTCTCAGGGCCTCCTAGCGCCGGTTAACGTCTCTAACAACCCTCTTTTAGAAGGTTGTTTCAGCGTTTAATCGCCTATCCCCTGTAGCATGTTAGGGCATTCTAGTAGCTGTCTTCTTTTAAGAGCTGGCGAACTCCCCTAACGCGGTACGACCGGGATCTTATAGCAGGCTACTATTGCCTCGGCCGCTCATAAAAACCCTATTTGCCCTTATATAATAGTGATTCTATAGGTTCTCCTATACTTCTCAGTAAAATGCTGCTAGAGTTGTAAGGTGACCTATAGCGCTGTTATATAGGGTAAATAGGTAGCTGCTTTTCAGATAGCCTTTAGTAGGTTACGGGTACCTTTTTAGGTATATAGTGACCTTCTTTAGGCAGTTCGATATGTGGCTTCTACGTGTCTTAGCAGGCGTTAGGGCTAGCGTTTAAAGGGGCCTCCTAGTAACCTACCTTCTAGTAAGGAGAGTGAACTCCCCCTACGTATAGAGCCTGCGGCACTTTACGACAGTAAGCGTACTCGTTGTACACTGATGAGATACGTTGTCCCAGGGCCTACTAGCGCTGGTCGACGTTTCTAACGCCCTCTCTTAGGAGGTTGTTTTAGCGTTCGATCGCCTATCCCCTGCGGCGCGTTAGGGCCTCCTAGTAACGGTCTTTCCTCTGAAGGATAGTGAACTTCCCTAGCGTGGTGCGACGGATCTTGCGACGGGTCCTTACTTTCTATTATTTCTTTCTCGTACTAGCGTAACGGTCGTTTTGCGGGTCTCCCTGACTGCCCTAGCTACTGTAGCGCGAGGTCACAGGGGGGTTCGTAGCGTCGTTAGCCTTTCTTAAGATGCTAAGGCTTCAGCGTTTTCGCTAAGCCGGCGCTAGAGCTTAGGAAGTCCAGTTGCCGTTAGGCGTTTCTTTCGACTTAATAGCGGCTGGTTGGGTTCTGTGGTTAGAGGGGGCCAGGCGGCTAGCCTGCTCGGCTCTCGCTCTCTGCAAAGCGTCGGGAGATACCTGCCCGTTGGGTTTTGCCTTTTAGTGGTACCCGCCGGGAGCGTAGGTCTCCTCTCGAGGCCTGTAAGCCCTACCTCCTGCCTTCTATCTGCGGGGCTTTGGAGCGTA
>NW_026251330.1:10000-12500 GCF_024521655.1 Durotheca rogersii
ATAAGGCCTATCGTAGCGTATTACGTAATATATTAAGAGGGTATGTCTTACCGTAATACTATAATAGTTTTTTAGATGTATATTCCTATAGGTTTTATATTTATCTTCTTATAAAGAAAACTTAGTTTTATAGCTATTCCGACCTATAGTTATTTATTCGTTTCTTATTATACCTTTGATTATTATTTATTTCGTTCTAGTTTTACCCTTTCTAGCTATGATTTTTCACGAGCCGATTACTTAATTATAGCCATTTTATTTATAGCTATAGTCTCGTTCGATCGGTATTAAGCTAGTTATTAGTAGTTAAATAATCTTATTACTTATATAGGTTTTTATTATAGCGTACCTATACTATTTCTATTTATTATTTAAGCTATTATTACTTAGGGTAAGTTATAACTTTACGGTACGTCATTATTTAAAAAGGTTATTCCTAAGGTTATTTTTACTTAGGATAGGATATAACTTAAGGGTAAGTTTAGGGTAGGTCGAACTTAAGAGTAGGTCGAACTTGAGGGTAGGTCCAACTTGAGGGTAAGTTTAGGGTAGGTCCAACTTGAGGGTAGGTTCAACTTGAGGGTAGGTCCAACTTGAGGGTAGGTTCAACTTGAGGGTAGGTTCAACTTGAGGGTAAGTTCAGGGTAGGTCGAACTTGAGGGTAGGTCCAACTTGAGGGTAGGTTCAACTTGAGGGTAGGTCCAACTTGAGGGTAGGTTCAACTTGAGGGTAGGTTCAACTTGAGGGTAAGTTCAGGGTAGGTCGAACTTGAGGGTAGGTCCAACTTGAGGGTAGGTTCAACTTGAGGGTAGGTCCAACTTGAGGGTAAGTTCAGGGTAGGTCCAACTTGAGGGTAGGTCGCAAACCTTTATAAACCCAACGGCGGCAGTCTCCTGTTATCTGTGCCAAATACGTTCTAAATTTGGCTGTGGTGGACGCTCCTTACCTGTTTTACCCCCCTTGGACTTTTTCGGAACGACACCAATTTGGTGCCCTACCCGTGTGACCCGTGTCGACAACCTACCTGGGGTCGGTAGGTATATGAGAAGGCGGGTGGTTTGCTCAGTTCAGTGCAGCCACTGCGCGCTCCACCTACTAGCGGCCCTAGTAGGTGCGAGGTTTAGCAATGGGTTGCCGCTGGCTTTAGTGGGAGGTTACTGCTGGATGGGTGCTGCCCTTGGGGCGTGGGGACAACTGGGTGTTGGACAGCTTTTAATAGACTGCTGCTGCTTCTATTAAGTTACAGTGGTCTTTTTAAGTGATCTAGCGCCTGGTTAGTCCTCGCTTTAGAGGGCATTAGGGTCTCCTTGTAACCTCTTTCTTAGTAAGGAAAGTGAACAAGTGAACTTCCCTAACGTTGCTGCGGCACCTTTTAGTAGTAAGCGCCCCTGCTGTGTGTGAATAGATAAGTCGTCTCAGGGCCTCCTAGCGCCGGTTAACGTCTCTAACAACCCTCTTTTAGAAGGTTGTTTCAGCGTTTAATCGCCTATCCCCTGTAGCATGTTAGGGCATTCTAGTAGCTGTCTTCTTTTAAGAGCTGGCGAACTCCCCTAACGCGGTACGACCGGGATCTTATAGCAGGCTACTATTGCCTCGGCCGCTCATAAAAACCCTATTTGCCCTTATATAATAGTGATTCTATAGGTTCTCCTATACTTCTCAGTAAAATGCTGCTAGAGTTGTAAGGTGACCTATAGCGCTGTTATATAGGGTAAATAGGTAGCTGCTTTTCAGATAGCCTTTAGTAGGTTACGGGTACCTTTTTAGGTATATAGTGACCTTCTTTAGGCAGTTCGATATGTGGCTTCTACGTGTCTTAGCAGGCGTTAGGGCTAGCGTTTAAAGGGGCCTCCTAGTAACCTACCTTCTAGTAAGGAGAGTGAACTCCCCCTACGTATAGAGCCTGCGGCACTTTACGACAGTAAGCGTACTCGTTGTACACTGATGAGATACGTTGTCCCAGGGCCTACTAGCGCTGGTCGACGTTTCTAACGCCCTCTCTTAGGAGGTTGTTTTAGCGTTCGATCGCCTATCCCCTGCGGCGCGTTAGGGCCTCCTAGTAACGGTCTTTCCTCTGAAGGATAGTGAACTTCCCTAGCGTGGTGCGACGGATCTTGCGACGGGTCCTTACTTTCTATTATTTCTTTCTCGTACTAGCGTAACGGTCGTTTTGCGGGTCTCCCTGACTGCCCTAGCTACTGTAGCGCGAGGTCACAGGGGGGTTCGTAGCGTCGTTAGCCTTTCTTAAGATGCTAAGGCTTCAGCGTTTTCGCTAAGCCGGCGCTAGAGCTTAGGAAGTCCAGTTGCCGTTAGGCGTTTCTTTCGACTTAATAGCGGCTGGTTGGGTTCTGTGGTTAGAGGGGGCCAGGCGGCTAGCCTGCTCGGCTCTCGCTCTCTGCAAAGCGTCGGGAGATACCTGCCCGTTGGGTTTTGCCTTTTAGTGGTACCCGCCGGGAGCGTAGGTCTCCTCTCGAGGCCTGTAAGCCCTACCTCCTGCCTT
>NW_026251330.1:20000-22500 GCF_024521655.1 Durotheca rogersii
AGTTATTTATTCGTTTCTTATTATACCTTTGATTATTATTTATTTCGTTCTAGTTTTACCCTTTCTAGCTATGATTTTTCACGAGCCGATTACTTAATTATAGCCATTTTATTTATAGCTATAGTCTCGTTCGATCGGTATTAAGCTAGTTATTAGTAGTTAAATAATCTTATTACTTATATAGGTTTTTATTATAGCGTACCTATACTATTTCTATTTATTATTTAAGCTATTATTACTTAGGGTAAGTTATAACTTTACGGTACGTCATTATTTAAAAAGGTTATTCCTAAGGTTATTTTTACTTAGGATAGGATATAACTTAAGGGTAAGTTTAGGGTAGGTCGAACTTAAGAGTAGGTCGAACTTGAGGGTAGGTCCAACTTGAGGGTAAGTTTAGGGTAGGTCCAACTTGAGGGTAGGTTCAACTTGAGGGTAGGTCCAACTTGAGGGTAGGTTCAACTTGAGGGTAGGTTCAACTTGAGGGTAAGTTCAGGGTAGGTCGAACTTGAGGGTAGGTCCAACTTGAGGGTAGGTTCAACTTGAGGGTAGGTCCAACTTGAGGGTAGGTTCAACTTGAGGGTAGGTTCAACTTGAGGGTAAGTTCAGGGTAGGTCGAACTTGAGGGTAGGTCCAACTTGAGGGTAGGTTCAACTTGAGGGTAGGTCCAACTTGAGGGTAAGTTCAGGGTAGGTCCAACTTGAGGGTAGGTCGCAAACCTTTATAAACCCAACGGCGGCAGTCTCCTGTTATCTGTGCCAAATACGTTCTAAATTTGGCTGTGGTGGACGCTCCTTACCTGTTTTACCCCCCTTGGACTTTTTCGGAACGACACCAATTTGGTGCCCTACCCGTGTGACCCGTGTCGACAACCTACCTGGGGTCGGTAGGTATATGAGAAGGCGGGTGGTTTGCTCAGTTCAGTGCAGCCACTGCGCGCTCCACCTACTAGCGGCCCTAGTAGGTGCGAGGTTTAGCAATGGGTTGCCGCTGGCTTTAGTGGGAGGTTACTGCTGGATGGGTGCTGCCCTTGGGGCGTGGGGACAACTGGGTGTTGGACAGCTTTTAATAGACTGCTGCTGCTTCTATTAAGTTACAGTGGTCTTTTTAAGTGATCTAGCGCCTGGTTAGTCCTCGCTTTAGAGGGCATTAGGGTCTCCTTGTAACCTCTTTCTTAGTAAGGAAAGTGAACAAGTGAACTTCCCTAACGTTGCTGCGGCACCTTTTAGTAGTAAGCGCCCCTGCTGTGTGTGAATAGATAAGTCGTCTCAGGGCCTCCTAGCGCCGGTTAACGTCTCTAACAACCCTCTTTTAGAAGGTTGTTTCAGCGTTTAATCGCCTATCCCCTGTAGCATGTTAGGGCATTCTAGTAGCTGTCTTCTTTTAAGAGCTGGCGAACTCCCCTAACGCGGTACGACCGGGATCTTATAGCAGGCTACTATTGCCTCGGCCGCTCATAAAAACCCTATTTGCCCTTATATAATAGTGATTCTATAGGTTCTCCTATACTTCTCAGTAAAATGCTGCTAGAGTTGTAAGGTGACCTATAGCGCTGTTATATAGGGTAAATAGGTAGCTGCTTTTCAGATAGCCTTTAGTAGGTTACGGGTACCTTTTTAGGTATATAGTGACCTTCTTTAGGCAGTTCGATATGTGGCTTCTACGTGTCTTAGCAGGCGTTAGGGCTAGCGTTTAAAGGGGCCTCCTAGTAACCTACCTTCTAGTAAGGAGAGTGAACTCCCCCTACGTATAGAGCCTGCGGCACTTTACGACAGTAAGCGTACTCGTTGTACACTGATGAGATACGTTGTCCCAGGGCCTACTAGCGCTGGTCGACGTTTCTAACGCCCTCTCTTAGGAGGTTGTTTTAGCGTTCGATCGCCTATCCCCTGCGGCGCGTTAGGGCCTCCTAGTAACGGTCTTTCCTCTGAAGGATAGTGAACTTCCCTAGCGTGGTGCGACGGATCTTGCGACGGGTCCTTACTTTCTATTATTTCTTTCTCGTACTAGCGTAACGGTCGTTTTGCGGGTCTCCCTGACTGCCCTAGCTACTGTAGCGCGAGGTCACAGGGGGGTTCGTAGCGTCGTTAGCCTTTCTTAAGATGCTAAGGCTTCAGCGTTTTCGCTAAGCCGGCGCTAGAGCTTAGGAAGTCCAGTTGCCGTTAGGCGTTTCTTTCGACTTAATAGCGGCTGGTTGGGTTCTGTGGTTAGAGGGGGCCAGGCGGCTAGCCTGCTCGGCTCTCGCTCTCTGCAAAGCGTCGGGAGATACCTGCCCGTTGGGTTTTGCCTTTTAGTGGTACCCGCCGGGAGCGTAGGTCTCCTCTCGAGGCCTGTAAGCCCTACCTCCTGCCTTCTATCTGCGGGGCTTTGGAGCGTAGGGCAGACCAGCGCCTTGGGGAATATAGAGGGGTAAAGCGGAACGCGACTCTAGCGGCAGGGGAGCCTCTCGCTCCTCGCTGCCGAAGTCGTTCGACCACCTTTAGCGGTGGCAACCGGTACT
>NW_026251330.1:30000-31702 GCF_024521655.1 Durotheca rogersii
AAAACTTAGTTTTATAGCTATTCCGACCTATAGTTATTTATTCGTTTCTTATTATACCTTTGATTATTATTTATTTCGTTCTAGTTTTACCCTTTCTAGCTATGATTTTTCACGAGCCGATTACTTAATTATAGCCATTTTATTTATAGCTATAGTCTCGTTCGATCGGTATTAAGCTAGTTATTAGTAGTTAAATAATCTTATTACTTATATAGGTTTTTATTATAGCGTACCTATACTATTTCTATTTATTATTTAAGCTATTATTACTTAGGGTAAGTTATAACTTTACGGTACGTCATTATTTAAAAAGGTTATTCCTAAGGTTATTTTTACTTAGGATAGGATATAACTTAAGGGTAAGTTTAGGGTAGGTCGAACTTAAGAGTAGGTCGAACTTGAGGGTAGGTCCAACTTAAGGGTAAGTTTAGGGTAGGTCCAACTTGAGGGTAGGTTCAACTTGAAGGGTAGGTCTAACTTGAAGGGTAGGTTCAACTTGAGGGTAGGTTCAACTTGAGGGTAAGTTCAGGGTAGGTCGAACTTAGGGTAGGTCCAACTGAGGGTAGGTTAACTTGAGGTAGGTCTAACTTGAGGTAGGTTCAACTTGAGGGTAGGTTCAACTTGAGGGTAAGTTCAGGGTAGGTCGAACTTGAGGGTAGGTCCAACTTGAGGGTAGGTTCAACTTGAGGGTAGGTCCAACTTGAGGGTAAGTTCAGGGTAGGTCCAACTTGAGGGTAGGTCGCAAACCTTTATAAACCCAACGGCGGCAGTCTCCTGTTATCTGTGCCAAATACGTTCTAAATTTGGCTGTGGTGGACGCTCCTTACCTGTTTTACCCCCCTTGGACTTTTTCGGAACGACACCAATTTGGTGCCCTACCCGTGTGACCCGTGTCGACAACCTACCTGGGGTCGGTAGGTATATGAGAAGGCGGGTGGTTTGCTCAGTTCAGTGCAGCCACTGCGCGCTCCACCTACTAGCGGCCCTAGTAGGTGCGAGGTTTAGCAATGGGTTGCCGCTGGCTTTAGTGGGAGGTTACTGCTGGATGGGTGCTGCCCTTGGGGCGTGGGGACAACTGGGTGTTGGACAGCTTTTAATAGACTGCTGCTGCTTCTATTAAGTTACAGTGGTCTTTTTAAGTGATCTAGCGCCTGGTTAGTCCTCGCTTTAGAGGGCATTAGGGTCTCCTTGTAACCTCTTTCTTAGTAAGGAAAGTGAACAAGTGAACTTCCCTAACGTTGCTGCGGCACCTTTTAGTAGTAAGCGCCCCTGCTGTGTGTGAATAGATAAGTCGTCTCAGGGCCTCCTAGCGCCGGTTAACGTCTCTAACAACCCTCTTTTAGAAGGTTGTTTCAGCGTTTAATCGCCTATCCCCTGTAGCATGTTAGGGCATTCTAGTAGCTGTCTTCTTTTAAGAGCTGGCGAACTCCCCTAACGCGGTACGACCGGGATCTTATAGCAGGCTACTATTGCCTCGGCCGCTCATAAAAACCCTATTTGCCCTTATATAATAGTGATTCTATAGGTTCTCCTATACTTCTCAGTAAAATGCTGCTAGAGTTGTAAGGTGACCTATAGCGCTGTTATATAGGGTAAATAGGTAGCTGCTTTTCAGATAGCCTTTAGTAGGTTACGGGTACCTTTTTAGGTATATAGTGACCTTCTTTAGGCAGTTCGATATGTGGCTTCTACGTGTCTTAGC